>NW_007734346.1:14834-30924 GCF_000696425.1 Galeopterus variegatus | reverse complement strand
CAAAGGAGAATAAAAATCTCAACAGTCAAAGGATTTCTCTCAAAGTCATCACTATGCATGGTTTCCTGGAAGACTAAGGTGAGAGGACTAGTACCACAAACTGTGGTCTTCGTTGCTGCAGCTGGTCCTGAGGCTGCAATTGATAATAATCTTCTTTCTCTACTGCACCTTTAAATTTCATTCACTCCCAATATTTTGCTTGGTCTAGGGTGTTTGCCTGACAGGATATTCCAGATCATCATTCTCCAGATAAACCATGTACTCTTGGTTGCCCTGTTTGCATGGTTTTGAAATTATTATAGTTTCCCACTGCTAATTATGTTTGCCTGACAGGATATTCCAGATCATCATTCTCCAGATAAACCATGTACTCTTGGTTGCGCTGTTTGCATGGTTTTGAAATTATTATAGTTTCCCACTGCTAATTATTATCAGATATGAAGGTACTAATGATACTGCAATAAATCTCTTGGGTTCCACATTTACTCCTCTCTGCTCTCATTGTGTAACAGCAACCAAATCTCCTCATGGCAATCAGAATTATTACCTCAACTAATAAAGTACTAGTCAGATATTCATAGCTTTTAGTTTACTGAAACCATCATTGCACATCCTGCTAGAATCCTCCCCAACACCACCCTCAGAAATGAATATCTCTGAAACTGCATAGTCCAATGTCATAAGAATTAGAAATAAAACTTAGGAAATATGATAGTGAGAGAAGACATTACCTATTTTACAACTTAATTTTAGGACCTTGTATACTAACTCTATGTAACACAGTGCCTTTTATGATCTTTGATTTCAGACACATTCTGCATCCTGGAAGGCAATGTCACCACAGTGCACAGTTTCTTAGCTGAGTCCTTGAAAGTGTGATTCACTTTATATCAGGATGATTATTTTTGTGCTATTGGCTGCACAGATATATAAGAAAATCAGGTTTTTATCATCTCATTATCACACCTCCTTTTCTGTGATTTGAGATGTTTAGTCAAAGATAATGTTGTCTAGGATGAAGAGCCTATAGATATTGCTAATGTGCAAATGGTGCTCATGGCAGAGGCATCACCTTCTGGTCCTGCTTGATTCTAGTCTTTATTGTATCCACTCTGCCTTCTGACTCAGTAAGTCAGGTAACATTTACTTCCTAATAGGCTGTGCAGAATTGCGGTCACTTAATATTCCATTAGCATTTCATCAAACTGTGCCATGGCCCTACTGGAACACTGTATTTCTTTTATTACAGAAGTTATTTCTCCACTGCAGAGGTCATGATGACTTAGCTTCAAAACTCTAAGATATATGTATCAGGCAGCTTCTAAAATGCCCATGAATGATATATGTTGCCTTGTATTCCCACCATTGCCTAATTCTATCTCCTTGAGTGTGGGCTGGAACTTGTGACTCATTTCTAATAAATATACTGCAATGACAGTTATGGGATATAATTTCTGAGATCAGATTATGACGAGATGCTGGCTTCCATTTTGTATATTCTCTCTTTCACTTGTTCTGGAGAAAGATTGTCCTCATGCTGAAAGTTGCCATATGGAGAGACCCATGTTGCAAGGAAGGTTGCTGGCCAACAACTAATTAGGAACTGAGGTCCTCATTCCAAAAGCCCATAAAAAACTGAATGCTAGCAAAAGCAATGGGAATAAGCTTGAGTACATGCTGTTTTCCATTTGAGATTTCAGATGAGACTCCAGCCCCAGAGACTTGTAAGAGATCTGGTATGTAGCAAAGCCATGGCTAAGAATACTGACCCACAAAAGCTATGAGATTATAAATGTTTGTGGGTCAAAGCTACAAAGATTTGAGGTAATTTCCTGTAGAGGTTTGCTAGAAATATCACATGATACCTCATCTACCAGATACTTGTAGATCAGTCACATCTGTGGGATCCCAAAACTCAAAGAGTAAAGTGACTTGTACTGTGTCCTGGATCTGCTATTGAGTTGCTTCTTGCTCTGGATCCCACTCAAAATCTTAACTGTCCAGATAACTCAATAATAGGTCATATTAGTATATCAAAGACTGATAAGTCATACATCGTAAAGGCAAGGAAACTCAAAAGGAATTATTGTTCATCTTTTTTTATATTTTCTTAGTGGCATGATATACAAGATTCAGCAATGTGTTTTCTGCCCTAGCAAGGATATCATGATATGCTCCCTATGATGGCTCATCCCTAAAACTTTACCAAATGGCAGACCTCCTACTCTCCATGTTTTCTTTCTTTTTTTTTTTTTTTCCCAATGTCTGGTCCACATAGATCATACTTAGATGTCTTGCCTAATTGCATCTTATTAACTACCAGTTGATATTATCTAACTAACATTATATTCAATTAACACAATTTCACAATTTTAGTTCACCATTGTACAGATCTGCAGAAGGATATGATGAAAATCCCCATGAAACATATAAGGGCAGAGCACTAGAGAGCTGGCAGTTCTGATTTAAGTGAATAAAAGTATACTGCTCCATGTCACATCAAAGCCCACTCATTTTGATCTTTCTTAATGATGAATACATTAATAAATGTATTGGTGAAATAACACTAGTGTACCAAGTGCAGAGATTTATCCAATTGCTCCAGTAAATAATCTGATCCTCCACAGAAGCTGAATCTGAGACTACCCAATTAAATTCATGCAGTATGCAACAGAAAGGGACTAATACAGCTTCTATTTATGATGTCTCTGGAAAACCATAATCTATTAGCCACCATTTCAGTTATGGTTCTACCTGGCTTTGCAAATCATATTATATATACACATACACATATATAAACACATAAGTACATATATATACACATACATATACGTACACCACACACACAAATTAAAGTCACGATGAGATATCACCACACACCCACCCACCCACACACACACACACATACACATGCATGTATATGTAGAGAGGGGGATAAGGAAACCGGGTTTAGAACAGGAGTTGTAGGGTATGGATTTGTGAGTGCTGGCTGTATAGGGTAGCCAGACTAAGCTTTGTGGAAAAAGTGACACCTGAGCAAATACTGAAGAAGAGGAGGAAATTAGTCAAGTGGATAAGTAGATATCTGGAGTTAGAGACTTCCCAATAGAAAACCAGCTAAAGAAAATGTCTCAGGTTAGAAATGTTCTTCACATGTTGCAAGAGTAACAGCACCAGTGTGACCTGAGTCAAAAGAAAATGTAGTAGAAGAGATGCCGTTAGGTGTTAGGATTTTATTTTGAGAAAAGTGCAAGGCCGTTGGAGGGTTTTGGGTAGAGGATTCAAAATCTCTCTTAGATTTGGAAAGGATCACTGATTACTATAGTGTGACAAGAGCATAATTCACTCCATGTTCATCTAGTTAACAGTCCCCTACACCAAGATTTACAAATCAGTTCTGTATTAGTCAGAGTTATCCAGAGAGATGGAACCAATAGGGTATGTTATAACTATATGAGAGGGGATTTGTTAGGGGAATTAGCTCTTGCGATTGTGAAGGGAAGTCTCATGACAGGCCGTCTGCAAATTGGATACCAGTAGTGTGGCTCAATCCAAGTCTAAAGGCCTCGAAACCAGGGAAGCTGATGGTGTCCTTGGTGTAAGTCCTGGATCTCAAAAGCTGAAGAGTCATAAACTCTGATGTCCAGAGGTAGGAGAGAAGAGTGTGTCGCAGCTCCAGCAGGTAGAGAGGCTTTTGCCATTTTTCTCTGTTTTTTGTTCTCTCTGGGACCCCAGCTGATTGGATGGTTCCCACCCATATTGAAGGCAGACCTTTCCCACCCAGTCCACTCTGGCTCTCATGCTAATATCTCCTTGGAAACACTGTCATGGACACACCTAAAAAGATAGCGTTACCGGGTTTCTTGGCATTCTTCAATGTAAACAAGTTGACACCTAGAATTAACCATCACAATTTCCCTTTATCACTGTCCTCATCCATGATACTCCCCTTTTTTGCCACCATATTTTATTTTCCTCATTTTCCCTAATGTAATATCCTTGGTAATTAAACTCCTTATTATTGAGAACACCGATATGAGAAACTATTACCTTGTTAAATCAATATTGGCAAACATCTTTAACCCTAACTATTTTTATTCATCCATCCATGACACCTCTGGGACATCTATGACTGGTAACTTTCAATTTAAATAAGGCAGGTGTAATACAAAATAAGGGTTAATATATGCAAAATTATTAAAAGAAAATCTGATACTTCATATGTACTCAAGAAAAGGTGACTGTTATTATTGTTATTTTCGTTGTTTATAGTTTTTATTACAAATACATGAAGACCATTTCTTATAATACAATTGGACCTCCTCTAACACATCCACACAAATTATTGTCCATATTTCTTTTTTTCTTTTTTTTTTTTTTTTTTTTTTTTTTTTTTTTTTTGTTTTTTTTTTTTTTTGTTTTTTTTTTTTTTTGTTTTTTTTTTTTTTTGTCTTTTTTCCGTGTCCGGCAACGGATCGCAACCCTCAGTGTTGCCCCCGCACCGGGCCGGGGACCGGCAACGGGACCGCACCCCTCGGTGTTGCTCCCGCACCTCGCGCAGCCAGTGAGCGGGAACCGGTCTGTATGTGGGATCCGAACCCTCAGGCGGGAGCGCCGCCGCGCTTCCCAAGCGGCGCACTTATCCAGTGCGCCACCGGGCTGGCCCCCATATTTCTTTTTTTCTAAAGATTGGACTCTTGAAGTCTTTGCTTTGGCTCTTCCTAATTACTTGACATTTGTATTAATACATTTTAGATTGCTTTTATATGAGAACAGACTTAATAAGAAGTCAGGAAGACATAATTGCATTACTGATCCCATCACTGATTAGCCATATTCCATATAACAAAATACAGCTCCATCGCATTATTCATTCTTACTGGAAAAGTGTAATTTCTGATACCTCATAAATTAATTTTACATATGTAAGAATGCATTGCTTGTGTGAAATATCATTCAAGATATTTCATTATATAAAAATGGAGGTTATGATTCTATGTTTTAAGAAGTTATTTTGGGGGAAGGGGAAATTGTTTCACCAATAGTAATTTTGCATAGATCTGGTGAATAAATCAACCGTTTTGCTGAGAAGGCATGTTGGTCGAAAATTAATCTTCTAAATCACCTGCTTTACTTGTTTTTTATTGTTTGTAACTTTGTCTAATGTTGCTTCCTCATAAGTTTTAAGGCTATTTCTATATTAGGTATAATTTTTAATACTTTGGTTTCCCTTTCTTTCATCTTATATAATTTGTTTTTTCTCTGAATTTTGAGCAATACTAAACTTTTGAAAATAACCTAAATATTCAATAATAAATATTAGGGAATAGTTCATATTACCAAAATAGGAAATTGATTCACTAAATTATGGTTAGTGAAGAAACAGGATCTAGAGAATAATGTTATTTTAAATAATAATAATAACAACTCATCTTAATAAGAGATAGGTTTGCATTTAATAGCAAGAACTCTTTGGCATTATGCCCACCTCTAAATACGTTAAAGGTATTAACAAATATTTTGTATATAAGCAAACAATATTCAATTAAAATTACCCACAATTACAACTTTATTCTCTTTCTTTATATTGTTATTTTATTTTATTTATCTTTTATCACTTATTTTTAAATTAATTTTGTTTTATCTATTTGTTTATTCCATTGTGATTACTGTGTTTCCACATAGGATTATCTTCCTTCTGTCTGAAGAAATATGCTTTGTCTTTCTTTTTAATGCTGTCTCCTGTAAATAATTCTTAACATTTTTAGTTTATGTAAAATGTCATTATTTTAGATTTATTTTAAGGGTTATTTTCCCTGGCTATGATTTCTAGAAGTCAAGTTTTGGTTTCTTTGTTTGGTTTATCAGCACTTTAAAGATACTATTTCCTTTTCATCCTGGCTTTCATTATTTTTGTTGTAAAGTTACTTGATAGTGTTCTTTTTGCTCTATTTTTTTTTATTTCTTTCATTTTATCAGTGTTCTGATGTCATTTTCTTCATATTTTTTCCTATTTGAATTTCACAAAAATTTAGAAATTAGTGGCTTATGCTTTCATTATTTTCAAAGTATTTTCATACATTATTTTTTCTAATAGTGCTTTTGAGCCATTCTTCGTGTCCTCTCCCCCTGAAATTCCAATTATATGCACATTAAACCTTTACTTGTACTGTGAACCATATATCTAATATTTTTCTGCATTTTACTTCCGTTGTCTCTCTATACTTCTGTTTTAATATATTGTAATGGCTACCTTTATTTTCACAAATCCTGTCTTTTTTTTACATCAAATCTCTTATAAGTCAATACATTACATTATTAATTTTAGGTTTTCACCTCTAGATTTTTCATTTGACTCTCATAGATTTTCATTATCTCATGAACTTTTTTATAATTTCCTATGTTTGTTTCAACATGTTACTGTGTATTTTAAAGACCTTCTGATATATCCAACATCTGGATTACCTTGGTTGTTTTTGTTTGTTGTTTTGTTTGTTTTATTTATTTACCTGTTTGTTGCTTTGCTTTTACTTCAGTTGATCCTGTTTCTACTATGGCTAGTGATCTGTGATTGACTGCTATAGTTTATGTATGAAAAATTATTAATGCTCAGATTCTATTATGATGATAGAATATTGGAAAATCATCTTGGTGTAATTAAGCATGGTGTTTATGCTTTGTTAAGGATTATTTCTATTGAGATTTTCCTACCTCTGAAAATCTCTTTTTTTCTAGATATTGCTTTGTTTTCTCATGTGGAAGAAAGTTTCTGGTATTACCACAGATCCTGCAATGTTTCTATTTCTGAATTCCATACTCTGTCTTCTCTGAATAAGACTGCTAATATCTTTGCTCAGGGAATAACCTTCAATATGATTTTGTTGCCTTGCTTTCTTAGAGTCTTGTCTTACACATCCCTAACAAAGGAGTTAAGTAAGTCTTGAAAGTGAAATTGCGTTCAGTATTTTAGTCATACTTCTCTGGAGTTTTCTCTTTTTGTTAGTCTTAGTTTCCTTGGGAATTCTGAAATCCAGCTAACTAATTTTTCAGCACCCTGTGAGATAGTGACAAGTCTCAATTACCACTTTCTGTTCGTTTTTTATCCCTTAAGCTACACATTGACAAAAACCTAATGGAGAATGTGGAATAGGATTTAGGGGTCACTGTGGTACTCTACCCTTCTTTCTGGGGTTTTTAGACCCTTAAGTCATAATAATGCCTTGTTTTTTCTCTAGAACCCTGAAAGAATAGTTTCATATACTTTACCCTAGTTTCCTAGTAGTTTGGGATTGCTTGTTTATCTGATACTAGCTCTTTTTCTTGGCTAAAATTACATTTGCCTGGACCCTAATTTTTTTCTATGTGAAACTCTTGAGATTGCTGAAAGCTTTCTTCAGCTTCTCAGAATCACAAAGCTACTTAGGCTAAGGGAAAATAACAATTTTCTGATCAAAGATTAAATTTATTTGATTCTCAAGATCATCATTTATAAGACAGGATCTATTTACATTTCCCATTGCTTCTAGTCTTTATCACTGCAGAGAGCAACTGAAAGCCTAGGGTGCAGCCTATGGACTCTTCATGTTGTGACAAGAATTCCAATTTTTATCTCCCCTGCAGAGTGTAACAGCAAAATGTTATAATACATTTCTCAAATTCTTGACCACCATTTGTAATTTGCTTGAAAGTAAAAAGTGCCTCTGGATTTAGGGCTTTACCTCTTTGTATTTTCACTACCAAATATGACCTAGCTTTGTGACTCTTCAATAGCTTCAAATAGATATATGTTCCAACATATCTAGTTATTTACAGAAGGAAGTTTGGTCAAAACAAAATAATTCTCCATAGCAAGAATCATAATTCTCTAAACACTCTTGAATAAACAGTAGTGCAACTGTAGCTAAATTAAACTTCACAGATTTGCATCTTAAATGTAATTTAATTTTAACTATGTAAACAACAATATTAATTTCTCAAGCATGCAAAATAAAATTATGTCAACACAGATAGAACAGAATAAATGGTTTTAAAGAACTTTTATTTTACCTCACCAATGTTACAGAAATTATGCTTTAGAATTTGTCACCTATAATATTCTTTTAACAAATTATAACACCTATTTCTGTTAGTTAGAGTTTATCTACTTCCCATGCAGACACACGGACAACAAAGAATTCTGATTTAGCAGTTTATAAATGTACTGTTTAATATCAAAATTCTATAATGTTGTAACTTTTTTCATTAAGTGAAAGATTTTGATTTCTTATGAAAAGTATAATTAGGAAACAAGCAAATGTATTATGCATCTTGGACCCAAATGACATAGAATTCTAGCATTTTTAAGGAATAATTGAAATATTTTTCTTGTCTCAAATGTACTGTTGAAAATTATAAGAATATATATATACATATGCATATGTTTTAGAAGAAATGCACTCCACTGCTTACAATAATTGTTAAGCTCTTCCAAATAAGTCTATGGGGGAAATTATGATTCTTATTCATACTGATTAAATTTTATCACAGGTTTTGTTTACATTTGACAATGTGCAGCTAGTGATATTGAGCATTAATGCTGCAGCTGACCAGTTAGCTTAGTTGGTTAGCATGCCGCCTTGTAACACCAAGGTTAAGGAATCTGATCCCCATACCAGCCAGCCGCCCACTAAAATAAAAAAAAAAAAGAAAAGAAAAGTTAGAAATGCAGCATTTTGGCAGATCATTGCTTTTGTTTCTCTGAGTGCTTGAGATTTACCTCACATAGGTAGTACATATTTACCAGCCTGTCTTTATTAAAACAGGTCACAGAAATACCTTTAACAATACATGATGTGCTTCTATACGGTATGATAAAAATCAGTTTGTTGGCTACATTTAATTGTTCAGACCTACTTAAATAATTTCAAATTTATTGGCACATTTGTTCCTCACAACAGCCCTAGAAAGTAAATAATGTTATTATCCTCATTAGAAATTTGAGGAAACTGAACCACTGACAGTGATGCTAAGGTCATAAAGCTGGTAAATAGCTAATCCAGGATTCAAAATCAAGAAGTCTGACTTTAACTTAACTCCACATTAAATAGCTTGCGGAATTACTTTCTAAATTGTCTAATTAACCATTTAGGAAGCAAAGGTAATGTGTAAAATCACCTACCAGTCTGTATTGCCAGATGATACACATCTGTCTTATGGTGTATCAATTTAAATTCATCAATGACAAACTAGAGAAATGTACTCGACTAACATAAGAAAGTGGTAAATTAATTGAAAGAATTTAAGTAGAATTTGAAGAACATTTTATCAGAAATGGCAAGAGCCAAGTAATCAGTACAATCTAACAAACACTAATGGAGAATTTCATTAGAGTGTGCATAGCTATCCGTTTCCTGCATGTGTGTCCCTGATCAATATCCAAATTTCAGTGAGAAATCGTATGATTGACCTATCTTGGGTCAAACAGATAAAGGAGGGCAGTTAATTGTTGCCCTAACAGGATTGTGTCCCATGAGAGAAGTCTTTATTTTCCAAAGCAATTTTGCAATGCTATTTCCAGAAAGGTAAAGAATAGTGCCTGGGATGCATTTCATAAAGCGAGAATTCAGCACAGAGTTTGAAGAGCTATTTGACCTTAGTTGTATGACCTATATAATGATTACCACCCCAAGTTCTTGAGCTGTTAAGTCAATGAGTGTTTTTTTCTTATTAGACAATTATATTTTAATATAACCACACAATTGGAGTTGGACTTCTTACATTTTTTGATCCCCATGATCTCCACTTTTATTATTGGGCAGTAATTACACAAAGCAAAACTAAAAAAGTCACTAAAACAAAAATTTTTATTTACTATTTTATTTAACAATATTTTCTATTGATCGTATACCCCACTAGGCTTTGTAGTGAAATAAATTCTGAAAAAGGCACAAAAAATATTATAACCTATAAATTAGTCAAGAGCCTTAGAAAATATTTTTAATAGTTTAAAATAATACCCACTATGACATTTGTGATTTGAAATTATAAAACAAAATTTGTAATTGTTGTGAAGAGATTTCTTATGATACAAGTAAAAAATGGTTTACTAATAATTTTACAATGTCACTTCATTGTACTCCTAATGAGGTTATGGAAATATATAATTTATATAAGCCCCCATGAATAACAATCAGTGCTATTTCAATATTATTTTATTTATTCTCATTATGGAATTTATCATCCCAAACAGAGGATTATTGAATGTGAAAATGGGAGTTATTAATAATTACTCTTGGGCCACAGATGATAACCAGAACTGTACCAGGAAAATAGGGAAATCATTGTGTTCCTCATCTTATAATATGTTCCCCTGCTCAGTGAAGGTTTCAAAGGTACTATCCCTTTATAGGCCTTAAAAAGGATAAGATTTTTATGTTACAGGAATAGATTTTAAATAAAGAACTGTGAAAATCAAAAGATCTGAGATTGAAAAGAACATTGGCATATTCAGAAAAGAGAGAACATTAGCAAGGCTAAAAATAGTGATAGCAATAGAATCAGTGTTGGAGAACAGAGCGAATGCAATATGAGAGCTGATACGTGACTACCTTAGATGGTTCTTCTGTGTCTTATTACCCATTTAGGTACTGTCACGATTTCCCAATAATCATTTTCTACTGCATGTATCAGTTCATCAAGTAAAATTTTAGAAGCCCTTTGTCATAGGACATACATGTGTTCTATTTAGACATTCAGTGTATAGGATTTGCTTGCATTAATAACCATGTTATCTAGCAAGGTGATATAATGATCAGCAATTGGTGAGGGGCTAAATGGACCCCAGTGTATTCCTTGGTGGCAAAATGTTGAGAAATATTGGAGGAAATTTTTTGACAGTGTTCATCCCTGAGTCTTAGGCATAAATACTATTTGCATACTTGTTCCTCTGAATATCTTTTCTCATAGAATACAAGGGCTAGTGAGTTATTAAGTCAGTGAGAGGAAGAAAAACACAAAAATGTTTGAAAAATATTGTATGAGAGAAGATAGTGTTGACTCATTTTTTTGGAAGTTCTCCTTTGAATTGAGTTTGATGCACTATAATCCCTACTTCTGGGTTCTTGAGACAAATAAAGTCTCCTAAGGATCCATCAGTCAGAGGAACAAATGCAGGAGCATCCAGGTTACTGGTAAGAGTGTGCTTGCAGAACAAAAAAAGCATGCATTACAATAACAATAACAGTCCGGAATACATTTGAAAATTTAACTGTAGGATTAATTATAGAGAACCTTGTTCCCCATTTGAAGATTTTTTTTTAAAGTATCAGTGAACACTTGGGCATCTCTAAGACTGCTCTGTTGAACAGGCTGAAAATTATATTTTAAGCATATTAATTTGGCAGCAGCAAAATAGGTAGATTGAACAAGGAAGCAGGGAGTTGAAAGAAGAGTGAAGAATTAGATGGCAGTTCACAGATTGCATCATTTTAAACTGCTGTTTTGGAGGATGAGAAATGTTCCAATATTGGCAAATTTATATGGTTAAACCTAATGGTATTTTTGGAGATGATTTAATAGGATAATAAAGTGATGTTACATAGAGGGAATAAAATAAGAGACATAGATGTAAAAATACTGCCAATTTCAAGAAACAGACCATAATTCAAATTGCTGTCTTTGGAGCTTCCTAAGTATAAATAAAACATCCATGAAAATAAGTTAATACTTATCGAGTCGTTCAAGATAAGCCCAAAGTTTCTGTGTCTTACATGGGTAAGTTCCTGATATTATCATAAAAACCTTACAAGGTAGGTGTTATTAACATAATCAATAGAGAAAAAACAGAACTACAGAGAGTATTTCCAGTTTGCCCAGGGTCACACAGCTAGCAAGGCATGGGCCAGGATTTGAATCCCAGGTGACTCTAGTCCATGCTGTGAGTGGCTAAACTTTAGGACCCACATCTACTTTACATACAGCACTAGAGAAAAACAACTACGTTGTTGTTTTAAAGACCTAGGTTTAGTAAAATAGGGAAATAATATGAAATTCATTTTCTGTAGCTAGGAATGATCAAATTTGACCTACAATATCAGGACCCTAATGCCTTTAATATATCTTTGGTACTTCCACAAACTTCTCAGTAATTATTCCCCCAAATTACTATATCTTTTAAAGCCTTTCTGTTCCATATTCTCTTTCTCATTTCAAGCTCTACCCCTGTAATTAAACATATAAATTAATTAAAGCTGTATTTTAATGCTCATAATGGTTTTCTTATTTCTTTATGAAGAACATTTGCTTTACAACTTGGCTTTGCTGGCCTTAACCCAAAGAAGTAATTGATTTGTAAAGTTCAGAAAGCATAAAGGAAAGTCAAGTTAGAATATATAATCTTACCAAAATCATCAAATCTTATAATAGAGATGACCGACATTTCCTTGTTAATTCTATCCCCTTGGTATTGGATTTTCTTATTTATAAAATCGATCTTGTAAAAATATGTTTCTGATAGAAGTATCACACTCTTCTAATGGATCTACATAAGCTTATGTCCATTTTGTATGCTGAATTCATAAGTGTTTGAAAAGCTCCGTCACATGCCTGAGGAATCTTAGCCTATTTTTCACAATAAACATCTTCTCTCATAAGTGAGGTAAAGAGGGAAATTAAATTATGAATAGGTACATCTAAATAAATTATTTGTGATTTATTGTGTGACAGTAAATTTTCTTTTATGTATACAGATCTTAGGTTTTAACTTTAATTACTAATAAAAATAATACTTTATATTTTAATTGATAAGCTTAACTCATAGGAAAGAGATCTTCATTGCATATTAATCCTTATTGTCCTATAGATAACTCCACAGATTACCCTTTGTATTAGTTTCTTCTAATTGTATATTTTATGGAGAAACTATTATTGCCATTTGTCTAAATATTAACAACTGGCATTAGATCATGCATATTCCAATTTGAGTTATATAGGACCTGATCATGCAAGTGTGTTTGAAACTAATTTTGATGATCGCTAATTGAATGTTTCAACAATTCAACCCTAGCAAGATCATTTTTGAGTTGTTGATAATAAACAGCATAATTTTAGGTGTAAATGTTGTGACATATACAAGAACAATCCAGTTACCTATCGTAATGAGAATTGGAGATGATAATATGATTTATTTTGGGGTCTCTTTGCTGACCTCAACATCGTAATATCACTTAAACTGTCTGAATAAGTGCTATTTTATACAGTTAAGTTAGAAGCAACTACTGATTTGGATACATGGCTTTAAAGTATGCTCACAGCTACAGTTCTAAGGCTGTTGCCTATCTGCTTAATTTTTGCTTTACCAATGACTCATTATATTTCTATAAATGCATTAACAGTAGCAGTAGCAGTAGTAGTAGTAGTAGTAGTAATAATAATAATAATAATAATAAATAGACATATTTGTATTGAATGCTCATTATATTTCTATAAATGCATTAACAGTAGCAGTAGCAGTAGTAGTAGTAGTAGTAGTAGTAATAATAATAATAATAATAATAATAATAATAAATAGACATATTTGTATTGAATGTCTGGTTATGAAATATTTTAATCTAGGAAACCTATAACATTTTTGCAATTAAAAGATAGTGACTGACAGTACACCAGGCTCTTCTTGGTTTCACTATAGTGCTAATGCCTGAAGAAAAAAACAACAAAAAAACTCCTTTTGTCTTTCTAAGAATGTTAACATAGAAGATGGAGAGAGATAGCTCTTTCAGTTGCTAACCTCCTTCAAATTTCTACTCTATATTAGCCTCTTTGTCGCTAGTGTTCTACTATTGATTGTCATAAAATTGAAGTCATTAATCATGTCTTCCTAGAGGAATGGCACTAACTGTTGCTTTTTATAGGAAGACCAAGTGTTCCAGCCTGGAAAATGCTATTCTTCTCTAGTCATTGAAGTACGGAGTGGATTCGAAGAGCCTGAGTCAATTAAACTCAACAAGCCTTTAATGAATTCTGACTCTATTTGAGACTCCTTATGCTAGGAACTGTGCACAATAAAAATATGAGTAAAATATGCCCTCTGCCCTCAAACAGAGTGGTGCAAGAATAGATATCACAAGAGTTAAGGAGATTCGGTTCTAACCTTTGCTCTGCCACTGATTTATTGCGAAATATTTGGAGAGACAACAAATGTTTTTCTTATTTGTAAAAGGAAGGGGATTGACAATAATTTTATGTTTGGTTTTCTGAGTATTAACGGAAATGAGATATAGCAATGCTTCCCTAGTAAGAGAAAATAAGAAACTCATACAGAAATGTTAAATAACATGAACAGAAGGAAAGAGACCACCGGGATGAGAGGATGCAGAATTACAAAGGACTGAATTCTGGAGGTGCAGTTTGTGATGCACGGGCAGGGTTTGATAGGCTGGAGTGGGGAAAACTCCATCCGAATGTAAAGGTGTTTAGAGAGCTGGAAATGCAGAGCAAATTTGGTGAATAATAACAAATCAATCTTAAATTACATAGGATAGTTTATATTCATAAATCCTCTCATATAGTATTGTTGGAGCCCAGAAAGTGATCCCCCAAAGTGAAGGTCTCAGAAGCAGCTCGAAAGCGAAGTTTTCCTCTGTCCTCCTGCCCTCCTGTCTCTCAGCCTCATTCTCCCATGCGGCAAGCCATAGAATCTCTTCAACAAGGCAGGTCATAGATACACTCTAATCTTATCCCCCATCTTTCAGTCTTGGAGCTGGCCATGAAGAAATTCTCTGACCTATCTTGTCTGATTGTAGTTCATTAAGACTCAGGATCCATACCCTGGAGGAAAGAATGCTACACATAGGCCAAGAAGAATCTGGACAGGCCTGGCTGGGTTCCCTCATCGTTCTGTTAACATTGGACCATAAGTTTCTGTCCAATCACATTTCTACACAGCTGTGCCTGTTTCATAGAATGTAAGCATAAATATGGACAATTTTCCCTGAATCTTTTGGTCTTCATTTTGAAGGCTCCCCTATCAAGTAAAATTGTTGTGCCTTTTCTTCATATTAATCTGTGTTTATTATGTGATTTTTCAGAGAACCTTCAGGGTGTGAAAAGGGATGTCTTTTGTTGTCCCCTACCGTACTGTGCACCTACATTTATTACATAAAGTATTATAGGGACTTCTGGAAATGATGGCAAACTGAGCTAAGGCAGAAATGTCCCTTTTCTACTGCAAATACAGAAAATTACTATAAAAATATACTGAAATTTTAACATATATGCTAAGCACAAAGCAAAGAAAAAAAAATGTTTGAATGTCAAAAGTATGAAAGAACTCTGCACCACATTGGTAAGAAAAATCTGACTCTAGACAACAGGTGTATTAGACATGATATAAGTTCTCTGCACAACAGAAGTATTATATGTATATGGATGACTGAAGGGAAGGATTATTATCTTTTATAAATAGCATAAGTAGCACCCAATATACTGAAAACAGAGCAGTGTGAAAAAGACTTCAACACATATGTTCACATTTTAATTAACCAAATCATTGAAAAGATAGAAATAGTAAAATAACAGAAAATAATAGAAATATAAAACAAATAGTTACATAAACATACAATATGGTAGTATAAAAATATATCCATTCTTTAAAAAAAATTGAACCTCTATGAAATGTTCAAGGTTTATGAAATATAAGAAAAACATAGTCATGAAAATTAATAACAGTGAACCATTTAATCAGCAGGTAAGACTAAATCAAAAGAACCTTAGTAATTCCGTTAGGATTCTGAGAAGCTGTTGACTTGATTAATATGTTCACCTTTCTTCAAATCTTCCCTTCTAAAGCCAAGAAGCTGATTGAGCAGCAGGAATCTAGGTGTTTCTATTGTAAGTAAAGACCAGAGGAATGTACAAATGTAAAAGGCTCTCATGAAAGTTCACTTCTGTGAACTTTCCACTCTGTTTATCGTCTTCTTTTGGAACTCAATGTAAAAAAAACTGGTTTTTTTCTATTTTATATTTTTAAGCCTCTCATTTATGCTATTTTAAAATGATTCCTTTATATGAATCTTTCAGTTTACTAACCCAAACACAATCACATAATATACATGTA
>NW_007734346.1:12094-14473 GCF_000696425.1 Galeopterus variegatus | reverse complement strand
CTTCTTTTGGAACTCAATGTAAAAAAAACTGGTTTTTTTCTATTTTATATTTTTAAGCCTCTCATTTATGCTATTTTAAAATGATTCCTTTATATGAATCTTTCAGTTTACTAACCCAAACACAATCACATAATATACATGTATATGCATATGGGTACGTGTGTATGTATATATGTACATGTGTGTATTCCTTTGCCAATTTTTAAATTGTTTGTTGTTGTTGAGTTGTAGAAGTTCTCAATATATACTGAATATCAATCCCTTACCAGATATGTGATTTGAAAATATTTTCTCCCATTCTATGGGTTGTCTTTTTACTCTGCTTATTGTATCTTTTGATGTGCAAACATTTTTAATCTTGATGTAGTCCAATTTACTATTTTTTAAAGTTGTGTTGCCTGTGTTTATACTGTCGTATCTAAGAAATAACTGCCAAATCCAATGTCATGAAGCTTTTTTCCTGTTTTCTTCTAAGAGCCCTATAGTTTTAACTCTTATGTTTAGGCCTTTGGTTCATTTGAGTTGATTTTGGTATATGGCATAAGGTATGTGTTCAACTTCATTCTTTTGCATGTTGATATGCAGTTTTTCCAGTATCATTTGTTGGAAATACTGTCCTCCCCACACCGAATGATCTTGATACCCTTATTAAAAATCATTTGAATGTATGTGAGGGCTTATCTCTGGCTTTATATTTTATTTCATTGGTCTGTCTTTATGCTATTACCACCACACTGTGTTGATTACTGTATCTTTCTAGTAAGTTTTGAAATCAGAAAATATATTTCCTATTTTTTTTTTCCAAGATTGTTTTCACTATTTGAGATGCCTTGAGACTCCATATGAATTTTAGGATGGGTTTTTCTATTTCTGCAAGAAATGTTATTGGGCTTTTCATAGACAATGCATGAATCTATAGATCACTTTGGGTAGCATTGACATGTTAACAACTTTAAGTCTTCCAATTCATGAACACAAAATGTCTTTCCATTTAATGGTGTCTTCTGTAGT
Source organism: Galeopterus variegatus (assembly GCF_000696425.1). Classification (NCBI taxonomy): domain Eukaryota; kingdom Metazoa; phylum Chordata; class Mammalia; order Dermoptera; family Cynocephalidae; genus Galeopterus; species Galeopterus variegatus. Next base: position 13,462 of record NW_007734346.1, on the reverse strand, counting down.
TTCTTTCAGCAACGTTTTATAGTTTCCAGCGTAAATTGCCTGTTTGGTTAAGTTTATTCTAAAGTAGTTTTTTTTTTGATTCTATTGTAAATAAAATTATTGTATTAATTTCCTTTTCAAAATTTTCTTTGTTAGTGTATAGAAATACAACTGATTTTTGAGTGATTTTGTATCCTGCAACTTTGCTGAATTCATTTATTAGTTCTTTTTTGTTTGTTTGTTTTAGGTGTTCTATTTTTAAATTTATTTTTAATTGTACATGTTAATGGGGTATGGTGTGTTATTTCAATATGCACATATATTGCATAATATTCCTCTTCAGATAGTTATCATAGCTAAAACCTAAGCATTTATCATTTCTTTGTGGTGATAACTTTCAAGACCCTATGTTCTAGTTATTTTTAAATGTACAATGCACTATTATTATCTATAGTCTCCCTAGAACACCAGAACTTATTATTTCTATTTAACTGTAACTTGTACCCATTGACAAATCTCTTCCTTTCACCCCCAACCCCCACCCCTTCCCAGCCTTTGGTAACAGCCATTCTACTCTCTACTTTTATGAGGACCACTTTTTTTAGATTCCAGATAAGAGAGAGATTTTGTGGCATATGTCCCGCTGTGACTTACTTTACTTAACATAATGGTCTCCTGTTCCGTCCATGTTGCTGCAAAAGACAGGATTTAATTTTTTTTTAGAGCTGAATAGTATTCCATTTTGTATATATACAATGATTTTTTTTAAGTCCATTCATCCATTGATGAACATTTAGGTTAATTCCATCTCTTGGTTATTGTGAATAGTGCTGTAATGAACATGAGATTACAGGTGTCTCTTTGACATACAGATTTCACTTCCCTTAAATACATTAGTGTCCCAGTAATGGGATTGCTGGATCATAAGCTAATTCTATTTTTTAGTTGTTTAAGGAACCTCCATACTGTTTTCTATAATGGCTGTACTAATTTGTATTCCCACGAACAGTGTATGAGAGTTCCCTTTTCTCTTCATCCTCACCCGCATTTGTCGTTTTCTGTCTTTTTGATAATATCTATTCTAACTGGAGTGATATCTCTGTGGCTTTAATTTGTATTTCCCTGATGATTAGTGATATCAAGATTTTTTTCATATACCTATTGCTCATTTGTATGTCTTCTTCTGAGAATGTCTATTCAGGTAATTTGCACGTTTTTTAATCAGATTATTTAGTTTTTGACTGTTGAGTTGTTTGCATTCCTTGTATTTTCTAGATATTAGATCCTTGCAAAATGCGGAGTTTGCAAATATTCTTCCCATTCCGTATGTTGTCTTTTCATTTTGTTGTTTTCTTTGCTGTGCCAGAGCTTTCTAGTTTGATATAATCC
>NW_007734346.1:10894-11926 GCF_000696425.1 Galeopterus variegatus | reverse complement strand
GTTGTCTTTTCATTTTGTTGTTTTCTTTGCTGTGCCAGAGCTTTCTAGTTTGATATAATCCCAGTGGCCTATTTTTCTTTTGCTGCCTGTGTCTTTGAAGTCTTGTTCAAAAAAGCTTTGCCCAGTCCAAGTTCATGTAGCATTTCCCCTATGTGTTCTACTAGTAGTTTTATAGTTTTGGGTCTTAAATTTAAGTCTTTAATCCATTTTGAGTTGATTTTTGCGTGTGATGAACGTCCTTATACCTATATTAATTTTTCCTTTAAACTATGGAATGTATAACTATATCTTTAATATAAATATCAATATTTATCTACTGATTTATAATTTGTAGGAAGATTTTCACATGCATTTTTCTTATAATTTCTCTTAATAAACAGAAAATATTGGACTATTCCCTGCCATCCAATTCTCCCTATATATTTTTTTTTCTGTTACTATTTCTAAAAAAGTAAAACTATCTAAATAATGGAATCTAACCTATTATATTCATTTCCTTTTTGATTTTGTTTATTTTGTTTCTTTCCAACCATATCCTACCAAATAACTTATAATTTTTGAGAATAAGGATTTTGTTTTGTTCAATGCTATGTCTCCAACACCCAGAAACTTATTTGCACAATAGCTGGAGATCAATAAATGATGGTTGAGCAACTGTAAAATGAAATTATCACAAACTTGATTTACAGATGAAAAAATCTATATATTCAGCATATTGAATTTGCCCAAAGTTAAAGAACTATTAAATCATGGAGTCAGTATTTAAATTCATTTCTCCTGCTTCTAAATCCCAAGTTATTTTTAATAAATTGAATTGCTCATCTGTTGATTTTTTTTCATTTAAATAATTTAAAAGGTATTTCTCAAGATGGTAAAAGGCATCTCTAGTTAATGAAAGTAATTGAAAATAAAATGAAAATGATTTTAAGTGTTTTTATTTGTTTGTTCTAGAACAGATTCCATAGTTACTAAGAACTCAAGAGTCATCTAAAGAAATTATCTTAAATTAAATTATGTAGCATTGAAATATTG
>NW_007734346.1:9096-10102 GCF_000696425.1 Galeopterus variegatus | reverse complement strand
AAAAAAATTAAGATAATGAGCTGTAGTTTTTGTAGAGAGCTTAAGTGAATTGAATGTGTTTTAAACATTTTATAAACAATGAAAATAATTATGTACATAGTACAATTGGTGTGCAAAATATAAACAATGAGACTAAATTGTATGTAAAATGAGCATATTTAAAAAAATAAATAAATCCCACTTAGACAGTTAACAGCATGTAACTGCAAAAGGAGTACCTAGCTCATAATTTGCAAAAATATTATTATACGTTTTCAAAAAGTAGACTCTCCACAGAGGGCTGAATTGTACATTAGCATCTTTATTTTACAGTTTTGGACAGTGACAGAAAGAAGACAATTAAAAAGCAAAGCTAATATTAAACAATCCATTTTACTGACTTTCCTACATATAAATTTCAATTAATATATGCTTGTAATTATTATCAGCTGTATGAAATGCAGTGTGGTAAATTAGACATTACCTCTATATTTAGATAGTATATTGCCTGTAAAAATATTTGTTTTATATTATTGTCAACCTTATCACTAAACAGAAATTTATTTAAGTCAGTTCTAAATCTTGGTTAACAGAGAATATCAAAATATCATGATGAAATTTAATTCATAAATTAAATTCAAGTTTTCATGATTCTTTGGAATAATACGACATTTTCAAGTGAACAAACTATGATGACATTAACAGAACAGTGTTGTTGTTTTACTTATCACATGAAATAATTTTGCCATTGCCAGGTTTGGCTTACTGACAAATAATACTAGTATTTTAGTTAGGGATTAATCAATCAACAGAATATCTGAGCCACCTCAGTTTTTCTGCACTGTTTTTTTTCCTGTAGTTAAAGCCCTTGAAAGGTGGAATAATCCAGAAAGTAAATTAATGAAATGATATTCCCCATTTTGGTGACTATAAGTAATTGAAGGGTATTTGGTCCAGTCCTCAGAGCGGAATTGTAGGTGGGAGAATTGTAGGAGGCAGAGATTATATTTTTGGCATATTGAGATTA
>NW_007734346.1:4536-8185 GCF_000696425.1 Galeopterus variegatus | reverse complement strand
AAACCTACAAATAACTACCCTTATGATTTTGTCAAAATGAATTTGCCATTGAGTCAGTGCATAGTCGTTTTGTTCTTCCATGTTACATTTTTTTGTGGAATAACAGTAGCAGCTAACATTCACTGGATTGTTACTGTGCCTCAGTCATTCTACCAAGCTTTACATGTAGTTAAATACATTTAAAGCATATGACAACCATATTAAGTGACTTCAATTACCCTGTTTTTCTCATGAAGACAATAAATACCTTACTCTAGACTACACTGATAGAATGACCAAGTCAAATCAGGAATTAAAATTAAGAATTTCAATGGCACAGGGTTAAAGAACCTCTACACCAAAATACCTTGAAACTTTTAAATAAATTTCACTAAAGTCAAAAGTTTTAAGTACTTTTCAAATGAATATTTTATGTAAATATGAATTTATATGAAAGTATAGTTTTTTCTGGGAACCCTCATTTTTTAGTACTCTGAATTGAAACCAGAAATTTAATAATGAAATGACATTTTGAAACATTGCTATTATTTCTAGGACATTTATAAATCATTTTCTATTTTATTCAGTTATTTTCTTCCCCAAATAATGCCAGGCTATATTTTCAAGTACAAATAAAATATTGATATAAGGCCAAAATCTAAATAAACAGTTTTATGCATTTGATTTCAATCTATTTCTTTCTACCTATTTATTTAATTTTATTATCCTCCATGAAAATATATATTGATGTTATATATATATATATATATGTATATTCATACATGGGGTTCTACTCTAAATATGTGAAGAAAAGCAAAATATTTCAGCCCAAACATGCTTCTCTTACATATTTCAAGATGGCTTTCAGAAGGGTTGAAAAATACAGTTAGAAGGTTGCCTTTTGTGGAGATTTGTGTCTGTAAAACAAACAAACAAATAAAAACCAAAATCTGCATTGGTGAGACAAACTGCCAGGCTTCCTCTGAGATCCCATCCTTTGTCTACCCTCTGTTTTTTTTTTTTTCTGAGGGCAGCTGTGAGATTACCTTAGATATTTTTATCTGCATAGCAAGACAACCTCTGCTTAACTTGCTTTCCTTCCTCCACCTGTGATGCGACCTCTCCCAGAGCGCAGAGAAACCTGATTCCAGGGCATTGTTTATTGGGCTCATTCATTTGCCCTGAAAATCACCTATTCCTATATTTGTCTTTCTCCCCATGCCCTATGAAGAAGCGTGTATAAGCGTCGGTACTCTGTTAGGTTACTGGGCAATCATTCTCCTGCATTTCCCCTTGCAGCATGCTAAAACAGAATTTGTGATGTCTTTTCTTCCATTAATCTGCATTTTGTCAGTTGACTTTTAGTTAACCCTCAGAAGGTGAAGGATAAATTTTTCCTTGGCTCCTACATATGTGTCTGAAATTCAATTTGTCCTATTCATTGTTTTGCAACATTACAATGGAGTGGACCCATGAACAACACAGGTTTAAACTGCACAGCTCCACTTACATGTAATGTTTTTCAAATATATATGCGAAAGAGGTGCAAGATGGGCCCTGGGCACTGCTGCTCAGTCAGGGAGCAGTGAGGTGCCTCTGCAGCCTTGTAAGCAAACTCCCAGAGGCCAAGGACCAGGCCAGCGGTTGCAGCTTCTGCCTGCTGCCTGCGTGTGTCCAGCCTTGCTGGCATCCTCGGGCACTACACCAAGCCCTGCCCACTTCACCTTCAGGGGAGGAGANCCTTGCTGGCATCCTCGGGCACTACACCAAGCCCTGCCCACTTCACCTTCAGGGGAGGAGACTGTGGGCCACTAGAGAGCTCCATGCCAACACAGGGTAAAATGAATGAATGAATGAATGAATGAATGAATGAATGAATGAATGAATAAAGTAACACAGAGTTCTATTTATTTATTTATTTATTTATTTATTCATTTTTTGCTTTCCTCTTGCTTCTGCCTTCTGTAAAGCCTGGTTTACAGTTTTAATAATTCCTCGTGACAAGTTACTGTACAACACAAACATATATTTCTGTTTATTCCCAGTGACAGTTTTGTTCTTATGTATTACGAAAACAATTGTGATTCTAAATAAAATATATCCATAAATTAAAACTAAGAGATCAACTTAACTATAATACGTAACCAATGTAACGTCCTAAGAATTTTTTTTTTCAGAGTAGTTGTATTTTTTTTTCTTTGAGACATAATTGATTATACATATTTGTGGGGTACAGAGTTGACTATCAGTATTTGTGTGCAATATGTGAAGATCAAATCAGGATAGCTGACAAATTTGTCATTACAAAATGTATTCGTTCCTTGTGTCCATCAGTTACTTTCTCTTTAGCCCCCTTGCCCCTTTTCCTTCTCCTGCTCTAATAACCACAGTCTTGCTCTCTCCTTCTGAAAATTCAACATATTACTGTGTTGTTTCTTCCTTCCTTCCTCCTTCTTTAGCTCTCACTTATGGATGAAGACATGCAGTATTTCTCTTTCTGTGCCTGGCTTATTTCACTTCATGTATAACTGAAGTATGTGGGATTTTAGACTGTTCAGTGATCGATGTCCCTAAGCCTCAAGTTATTCAAGAGTAAACAGTATATCATTTTATTCTAGTCCATATATTCTAATATATTTTTTAATTGCTATGTGGTATTGCATTATGCAGTTTGCTTTTTCAGACAATCAATTAGATTGTTTTCATTCTCTTTTTTTCTTTTTTCTACCACACAAAAATGTTGCAGTGTTTAATTTTGCATGCATTCTTAGCCTTGTTCACTTATATGAGCTGTATACTAAGAAGTGGCTTTGTTATACTAGGGGATTTTATGTGGATAAGGCTAAATCACACTACAAATGTTGCTGTGATAACTTGTGGTCATGTTACTTATTATGAGAATTTTTAAAATATTCGATACATTATACGAAGTTATACGAATTAGCACTTCCCAACCTGGAAGGAAGTCGGAGACTGGCAGAGATGGTAAAAGACGCTCAGAGGGGGGCTGGTTCACCAGCTATTTTTTGGTGTTTTAAAAATTCCATCTAAAAGTTCTGGGTTTTTCTCTAGCATGGACCTGACTGAGCAGGACACTCAAATGTCAAGTGTCCGTCAGTTCAGCTCAGGCTGACCAGATCCTCTGACCAGCAGAGATAAGTCTTAGGTGAAAAACACAGGAAACATGAGTTAATTCTTCATTTGTACAATTTAATTGGGAAGTAACTCTCGAAACAGAAGTCTACAGGAATGATACTTATTGCAATGTGTCTCTGGTTTTGAAAAGGTAGGAGGTCTCCAGACTACCTTCTGCCTGTGATCCTAGCTCTACACTGGCATAGTGTCTCCAATAAAGGCGATCCAAGTTAAGCCCAGCATCTGTGATCCATCTCAAGATTGTCAATGGCTATCTCCTGTAACTTCCCTTCCTTCCATGGTCATGTCACCTGAAATGGGAGGATTTCCATCTCCAATTAGCCGACACTTGCCAAGACCATCCTTGGCAATTTTTGTTTGTATCTCCATGTTGAGACTGGCTTTTGGATATTTCTTTGTGTTGAATGTGGTGTACCTTCCCTTTAAGATGTGAAACTCCTTGAGCCCTGGACTGAGTTATTACAGCCAGAACTGGATCTGGGGCCATGAATTCTTCAAGCCTGCGGCCAGGACC
>NW_007734346.1:2294-3954 GCF_000696425.1 Galeopterus variegatus | reverse complement strand
AATTATATATATATATATATATATATAATTTTATATTTTATATATATATATATAAAATTTTCTTCTAGATTTTTAGTTACATTTTTCTATTTGTATAACATGATTTAAAGTACACAAGTATTGAATATTAGATTTGTTAGTTTTCTTTAGTCAGGTTGATTATTTATTTATTTATTTATTTTTTATGACAGCAGGGCTACTGTCAGTCTTGTTTTTATCAATTTCTGGTGCTTATACTAGCCCCCCAAACAAATTAAGCACATGTAATGTATTTTCAGGAATAAAATAATGAATTCACTAGCCTATATTTTATAATTCTACTGATTTTTAAAATATTTATGTTTTTATTTTTGCAAATGATGGGAAATAGAAATTTTCACCCAAATGGCTAACCAGTCTCCTCACATGATTTTATGAATAAAGAATTATTTTCCTACATCTTTGTAATACCACTTCCTTCATGTACAATTTCATTGCACGAGAAAAGCTAAACAGACAAGAAAAACTTTGTTAAAGACTATTGTGATAGGGGTCAAGTGTATCACAATAGGGAGAGAGATTCAACCCAATTCCACTAAAACCAAAGATATGAGAGTTTCTACACAGTAAGATGAGCTAGTGGAAATAATTGGATGTTAGCGGGAGAATTGTCAAATGTAATTAGGCCAATGTGTTTTTTAATTGACACTTATTGAAGTTAGGCTTCTACCCTACCAAAGAGACTGGGAGATATGGGCTCTATGTGTGTTTTTTTTTAATACATATTTATGGGGTGCAGAGTTGACTATCAGTATATATGTACAGTATGTGATAATATTAGCATGTTCATTACAAATCATAGTTACATTTTGTGTACCTTACCTAATTCCCTCTTTCCCACCTTTCTAGTAACTATAGGTCTGTTCTCTCCTTCTGAAAGTTCAGTGTTTTATTATGGTCTTTCTTTCTTGGTTTCTTAGCTCCCACTTATGAGTGAGGGCATGTGGTATTTCTCTTTCTGTGCCTGGCTTATTTCAGTCAGCTCCCAGGTCCTTGAGAAGGAAATTTCTGGGTTTGTAAAATTGACAAGAGTTTGGGAGTAAGTTTACACTGCAACATGACAAAGAAATAATTTATAATTGCAAGTTTCCTATAGTAAATGTGGTAAGAAAAGGGGAGTCAGACCCTTAGACTCAGGGAAAAAATCAGTTTAAAATCTACACCAACTGAAGCGAACATTAAGGCTGACTTTGTCACAATGTAAGAATAAATTTCTTTCTGAACCATATTTTCTCATAATGACGAATGTTTCTGAAATATTTCTCATTTAATTGCTATTGCTTGCTAATGCCTAATATTCAGATGTTAAAAACTATTTATTGATGTCTTTTTAATGAAACAATCATCCTTTGGTAATTTTCTTGTTCACATGAGTTTTAAAACAGCTTCTCAAATTCTGTGAAAAATTATCTTGAGATACTCATTGTATATAAAAGGCATTGCTACTTACCTACAAAAATTCCATTCTTCTCCCTTGGAACAAAATCATAATTTTGTTCAGAGCAATAATACACTCAACTGAAAAGAAAAAAAGTAAAACATTTTTCAGCATCAGAAAAATGATGGTCAGTGATCAAACAAGGGCAATTTTGTGCAAGTTTTAGTGGGAAACTATTAGGTA
>NW_007734346.1:0-1944 GCF_000696425.1 Galeopterus variegatus | reverse complement strand
GACTTCTTTTTGTTTCCTAATCTTAAAAAATCTTTAAAGAGCATCCATTTTTCTTTAGTTAATAATGTGAAAAAGACTGCATTGGCATAGCTAAATTCCCAGGACCCTCGGTTCTTTAGGGATGGACTAAATGGCGGGTATCATTACTTACAAAAGTGTCTTGAACTTAATGGAAATTATGTTGAGAAATAATTTTAATATTTTCTATTTTTATCTTTTAATTTTGTTTTTTCCACAATATTTTTGAAGCTCCTCATATGTATTTCTAAATATCTACCTAGCTATAGCTATATTTACTTGTACCCCCTGGGAGAGCACTTCAAAAACAAAATAATTACATAATCTCATTACTTCCAATAATTTTCCCATTCCTGTCTGAGTCAATATCAATTTAACTTCACCATACTGGTAAAACTGTACTTCTTAACAAAATTGCCAATTAGCCAATGTTGTTAAAACGAGTGGTCATTTCTCAGTCTTCATCTCCTGCTTGATCTGTCAGAAACGTCTGACATCCATTTTTTTTTTTTTACATTATTATTATAATTGTGGTAAGAAACATAACATTAGATTTACCATTTTAACCATTTTAAGCATATACTTTAATAGAGTTACATATATTTCCATTGTTGTACAACTTTTTATCTTGTAACACTAGAAGTCTCTACCCACTAGACACTCACTCAACCTTCCATTCAGTTCTATTTTCTGCTTCTATAATTTTGACTACATGAGGTACTTCATATGAGTGCAATTATATGGCATTTCCCCATTTATGACTGGCTTATTTCTCTTAGCTTAATGTCCTTGAGGCCTATTACTTTTGTAGCATCTGACAGCTTTCCTTTCTTTTAAACACTTCATAATAATCCATTCATCCGTCAATAGACATTTGAGTGTCTCTCACTTCTTAACTATTGCGACTAATGCTGCCATGTACAAGAATGTGCAAATATCTCTTTGGTATCTCGCTTTAAGTTTTTTTAAATATATACTCAGAAATGATATTGCTGGACCATATGTGGTATTGCCAGACCATATGGTAATTCTGTTTTTACTTTTTAGAGGCACTTCCATCCTGTTTTCCAAAATGGCTGCATATTTTACATTTTCACCAACAGTACACAAGTTTCCAACTTCCCCATATCCTTATCAACATTTGTTATTTTCCGTACTTTTGATAGTGGCCTGTGAAGTGATATCTCATTGTGGTTTTGAATTGTGTTTCCCTAATGATTAGTAATGTTGTGTATCTTTTCATGTGCTTATTGGCCATTTGCACATATTTGGAGAAATGTCTATTAAGTCTTTTGCCCATTTTTAAATCATATTGTTTTTTGTTGTTAAGTTGTAGAAATTCCTTATATATTCTGGGTATTAGCCTCCTATCAGATATATGATTTACAATTATTTTACCTCATTGCATTTGTTGCATTTTCATTCTGTTGATTATTCATAATTCCTTTTTATTTTTTACTTTATTACAGGTCACCTTACATTCTTAGGTTTCCTCCTAATTTTATAGGCACTCTATTTTAAATTCATGTACTGATTTCTTTTCTAAAATTATACTATTGGACTGTTCAGGACTCAGTCCTTGGTCCTCTTTTCTATCTGCATGTGTTCCTTTGGAGATGAATTTCTGTACATTGACTTTAAATGGCATCTATATATGACCATGACCCAAAATTATATCTCCAGCATAGACATTGCCAGATATATATGTATGTGTATGTGTGTATATATACACACACATAAATATATCTTCTTATTTGACTTCTGTTTAATAAATGTTGCCAAATAAAGTACTGATCTACCCTACCACTACCCAGCATCTTATTTATCTCAGTTGATAGCAACTCTGTTCTTCAAATTCATTATCAAAAAGTTGAAGTCATTGAGATTTCTCATTTCATTTACAGTCCCATACCCTGAGTTCAAGGG
>NW_007734345.1:49532-94624 GCF_000696425.1 Galeopterus variegatus | reverse complement strand
CTCTTAGTCTATGTGAGTCTTTATAGGTGAGGTGAGTCTCTTGAAGGCAGTATATAGTTGGATCCACCTTTTTAATCCAGTCAGTCTGTGTCTTTTGAGTGGGGGAATTTATTCCTTTTATATTAAGAGTTGTTATTGAAAAGTGTTGATTTAATCCTAGCATTTTATTGATTTTTGTTTGGATGTCTTAAGTGTCTTTTGTTCTTTTCTTTCTAATTTCCTGTTTGTCTTCTGCATTTGTTGGTTTCTTGGGTTGTAGATAAACTTTTTTTTCTCTTCATTGTTAGCATTTTTATTTTACTAGTGGTTTTTGATTTTTCTTGAGTTTTTATGGCAGTGGTAGCTATTTTTCAGGTACCAAACCCAGTATTCCCTTGAGAATTTCTTGTAAGGGTGGTCATGTGGTAGTGAACTCCTGCAGTTTTTGTTTGTCTGAGAAATATACTATTTGACCTTCATTTCAGAAGGGTAGCTTTGTGGGGTAGAGTATTCTTGGCTGGCAATCTCTGTCTTTTAGTATTTTGAATATATCATCCCATTCCTTTCTGGCTTTTAGGGTTTGTGATGAAAAGTCTGTTGTTAGTCTGATCTGGGATCCCATATAGATGATTTGATGCTTCTCTCTTGCAGCTGTTAAGATTGTCTCTTTGTCTTTGAGTTTTGCCAATTTGACTATAACATGTCTTGGAGAAGAACTTTTTGGGTTGAATATGTCTGGGGATCTTTGAACTTCCTGAATCTGAAGATCTGTGTCTTTTTCTATACCTGGGAAATTTTCTGCCACTATTTTGTTGAATATGTTTTCAATGCAATCTCCTTTTTCCTCCCCTTCTGGAATACCCATGACTTGGATATTTGAGTGCTTAGGTTGTCTGATATCTCTCTTAGATTTTCTTCAGTGTTTTCAATTCTTTTTTCTTTTTTTTGTCTACCTGTATTATTTCAAACAGCTCATCTTCAAGGTCAGAAGTTCTCTCTTCTGCTTCCACAAGCCTGCTGGTTAAACTCTCTGTTGTGTTTTTTATTCTGTTGAATGAATTCTTCAGCTTGGCAAGCTCTGCTACATTCTTTTTCAGGGCATTGATTCCCTTGTACATTTCTTCTTTCAGGTCCTGTATACTTTTCCTCATTTCATTGTGTTGTCTAGATGAATTTTCTTGTATCTCATTTACTTTCCTTAGAATTATCACTCAAAATTCCTTGTCAGACATTTCAAGGGCTTCTTGTTCTATAGGATCTAGATCTTGAGAGTTATTACCCTTTGGTGGTGTACTTTCTTGATTTTTCATATTTCTGGTATCTTTCCTTTGGTGTTTAGTCACTGTGGCAAGGGATTTCACAGTTCACTGGTTCGACACTATTGTCTGGCGAGGATCCTACTGGGACTGCCAGTTTGGCACGGCTGCCTCAGTGCGTGTGGGTGGAAGGTTCGGGCCTCTCTGGTCGGTGCCCACTCACCCGGGCTGGGGGGGGAATCCGGCAGCGGTGATGCCTACCTGCTTGGTCATGCTGGCACCTCAGGGTGCATGGTCACTGTGGGTCTTGGGCCTCTCCAGGGGGCACCTCTCTGGTTGGTGTGCACTCGCCCAGGCTCTGCTACATTCTCTTTAAGGTATTAATCTCTTTGTAAATTTCCTCCTTCATATCCTGGATTTTTTTTTCTCATTTCATTATGTTGTCTAACTGAGTCTTCTCATATCTCAGTGTTTCCTTAAGATTGTTGCTCAGAATTTCTTTTCAGTCATTTCAAGGGTTTCCTGTCCTATAGGGTCTAGTATTTGAGAATTATTGTATTCTTTTTTTTGTTCCTTTTTGTCTTTTTTCGTGACCGGTAACGGGATCGCAACCCTTGGTGTTGCGCCCGCACCGCGCTCAACCAGTGAGTGGACCGGTCTCTACATGGGATCTGAACCCTCGGCGGGAGTGCCGCCGCGCTCCCAAGCACCGCACTCTACCGAGTGCACCACCGGGCTGGCCCAGAATTATTGTATTCTTTTGGTGGTGTCATATTTTCTTGGGTTTTTGTATTTCTTGTATCTCTACATTGATATCCAGTCATCTGATAGAATTGTTGCTTCTTCTATTACTCTGGAGTGGCCTTTGAGGAGAGAGACATCCTCTTCTTTTTCTGGTCTCTGCTGGTGACTCTCTTTGTGTCATTGCAGGAGGATGTCTGACAGGCTGCCTGCTCAGTGGCTGTGGCTGCTGCTGTGGCATTGAGCCACTTTTATGGCAGCCATGGCTGTGGCAGAGGCTGTGATGGACCACCTATGTGAAAGTGGTGTTTTTGGCATGCTCTCTTGCCTGCTTCTGGGATGAGGGGGCTGTCCTGGGCTCCTGCCTAGGACCCCAGGTTTTGGTCCAGGAGAATAAATCTTAACAAAGCCAATAAAGTGAACTGAGCTAAATCCTGGAAGTACTATGGAGCCACTGTTTTGTCAATCTCTTAGTCTCTGCTTCTGCCTCTGTCCCCCACCCAGTACCTTCCTGATCTCTAAAGTCTAATGTTCCATCAAAAGTAAAAATGTTATGAGGACCATGGTTCCCATAATAATAATTTCTTCTACATGTGGTTGGTTGGCTGACTTTCAGTGAGAATGGTGTCTTCTCCTGGCAGAGTACGTCAAGCCTTCTGTCTGTACTGGTGGAGTGTACGGTCTGCTCCTTCTATGGTTACTTCAAGTGTGAACAGGAGCACAGGGGTTGGGCATGTCTCTGAGCCTCAATCCCCCACCAGCATCATAAATTCTTGTAAGAAACAGAGATGATAACAACAGACACTGAAATTAAATCGAATAAATCTAACAATAAACGTGCAAACTGTGGATGCAATAAATTCTAAAACTTTATAGATGACATAAATAGACTTTAAAAATGGAGACATAGCCCAGGTTCTTGGATAGGAAGACTCAACAATGTAAAGATGTCCTTACCTGCCCCCCCCCACCAATTGATCTATATATTTAATGGAATTTTAGTCAGAATTCCAACAGGGATTTATTTTTCTTAAATCATGGAACTCGACCAGCAGATTCTAAAATGTACCTGGATGTGCAAAGGGCCTAACAAAGGACAAAGTGAGAGAACTTGCCTTCTGGACAGAAGTCCCATTGTAGAGCTACACTCACTGAAATAGGGTGGTGCTGGCACAGGGATGGGCAGTTGACCACAAGACAGAAGAGAAAGCCAAGAACTAGACCCACACACACATACCTTTGACATAGAGCTGAGGTGGCCCTCAGAACAGTAGGGACATGCACCATCAACTTTCTCCCTTGCAATGCCTGTAAGAAACCAGTCTCTCACCTCGTCAGCCTTTCCTACAGAGCTCTACTCACAGTCAAAGCTTAATACATGTACTATGATAAGTTGGCTGACTTGGAAACTGTACCATCCTTCTACTTGCCTACCCACATCGAGATATCTCCTCTGTCTGATGCCTACAGTCTTTTCATTTAACTACCATTCCTTTAATCATGGGTTTCCAGCCTTGGCATTATTGATATTTGGGGTCAGATAATTCTTTGTGTGTGTGCATGCTATCCTGTGCATTATAAGATGTTTAGCAGAATCCCAGGATTCTACCTGGCTTCTACCTACTAGATGCTGGTAACCCCCACCCCCAGTCAGGACAACCAAAAATGTCTCCAGACATTACTGAATGTCTCCTGGGGGGCAAAATGCATGCCCTCTGCTCTGTTGAGAACCACTGGGTTAGGCAGTTCCCCCACACCACATTCTCTTTTATGATGCTACACCCTCCTTGTGTCTGACTTTAGAACGTTCACATATATCTTAGCTCTCTCTCCTCTCAGAGGACAGCACTCTCCCGCCCTTGCAAAGGTCAGACTTGGCCATTTGATGAGTCATTTCATGCTTAGCCACTCTTTTCTCTCTTCCAGGACACAAGTGTGGCTGCTTTGTGTCCATGGGTCCTGGATAATATGGAGAAGATCCCTGGTCCACACAGGATGAACACATAGCCTTAGTGAGAAACAAACTGTGGGTGCCTGTCACCTCAGGATAACCGAGCCTGCTCTGACCGCATATCCCTCCCTGCCAGGAGAGTGAAAGTTGGGATGACGGAACCCTCCCCTTCTCCACATGTCCACCCCTCCTGTGGTCAGGCCTGGGTTAAGGGAGCAGGAAGCCTCCGGGTCACCATCTCCCAGGGGGCCCTGGTTCAGAGGGGGCATCATGAGGCTTCCTTGAACCTTCCCAGCAGGATTCGAAGCAGCGATTTGCTTGTTAGACACACACTGGGACCCTGGAGAAGGGCTTTCCAAACTGCAGGTTGCAACCCATGAGCAGGTCAATAGAACTGTGGGTCCTGAACACGATTCCTGTTTTGTTTTGTTTTTTCACGCTGGCTGGTATGGGGATCTGAACCCCTGATCTTGGTGTTACAAAACCATGCTCTAACCAACCAAGTAACTAGCCAGCCCAAGAATTCCTGTTTTTACTGAATTAGAATGAAATAACATAGCACACCACAGAACAGAATAGAAAATATCTGAGCGCATCATATGTATAAAGGGTCAGCATTTTTTTTTGTGAAGCGTTTGTTTTAAGGTCACTTGCAAAATGTATTCTTTAATGTGGGTCTTGGTGAACAGTGCTCAAAATTCTTTTCTTGTGATAGATCTGCTGTTCTCTTTCACAGGTCCCTGCATTTTCTCAAGTCTCTACTAGGAACAAGGATTAGTTTTAGAACCAGTTAAGAAATTATTGAACAAGAAACAAAACTAAGACTGGATTTAAAAAAAAAAAAGTCACTTTGGATCCTCATCAGAAGAGTACATCTATCCACACTGGGTCCCAGGCTTGGTGAGAGGAGGGGGCTGGTTCTGGGGTCAGGCAAAACCAGAGTCTCCCTGCATCTCAGAATTTGGATCTGTCACATGAGAGAAGTGAGGGGAGAGGTAGGGGGCGGGGAGTGCTATCTACCCAAGGAATCTAAGGGAAAACATTCCCTGTCGTGACTCAGAATCTTCGAGTTACCCTTCCCTGTGCCTGTTTCGTGTGCTGGGGGATCTAACCCATGGATCCCACCTTCCCAGGGAGAAAGAAAATCCAAATCCTTCAGTATCTCTTTTGGGGTATTTCCTCCTCTATTTGCATGGAGAATAAAGTACTCAATATCTAAGGGCAGAATATTACGTTTTCATAATACAGAACTATGTTGGGGTAAATTAAAAATTGTTTTGTCTGAGCCACAGGTAGAGCCATGTCCATGCTGACCCGGGCTGCATCCATCTCCCGGCAGTACCAAGCAGGGCACGCTCACAGTTCTGGGGAACCTCTGTCCCCAGACCCAACTGACACCTCCAACCTCCCTCCTCGCTCTTCCCCTCTCCCTCCAGCGGCCGTGGCAGCCCCCGCTTGGCCCTGGGTCTCCCTTGCTTCTCTGTCCACCCTGCATATCTGTGTCCTCCCTTGCTCCCACCACTGCTAGGACTCTTGCGTCTTTCTCTCGGTACTCCCCTTCTCTGGGGGATCCCTGACTTGGGACAATGGCTGCACGTCCTCTACCCTGAGATTTGGGACAGAACCCAGGACTCATTCAATTCTCCCTCCCCCCACCAGACACACCTGTTCTCTTTAATGTCTCTAAAGTCACAGTAAGTTCCAAACCCAGCCTCTCCCGCACATGCCAGCTGTAGGAGCTCTGGCAAGACGCCTGGCACTTGTCTGAGTCTCCGTCTTTCATCTATAATATGGGCATAATGATGATAGTGTCTGCCTTCCAAGGCTGGGTGGGAGCCAGGACGCTGAGGTGATAGGCCATGGACCGTCAAAAAAGCTCCAATCCTGTCTTCATCTGAGGTTGATGTTTTATGCCCATTGGTGGCCTTAATATCTCCCAACACACACAATGATTTTTTCCAAAATATACTTTCCTTTACCTTTCCCCAGAGCTGACTATCCTATCTCTGCACCCCGCAATGGACAGGACTGTTCCATTCCCAAGTCTTCATCCCCTCTGCAAGCCCCCAAGCCCTTGGTTGTAAAACTCTTGATGGGCAGTCCCATGCCCTTGTCCAGTGGACTTTTTTTTTTTATCTGTTTCTCCCCTGCATCAAAACTAAGTGGACTGTTTCATTCCTGTCCACCACATGGCCCCACAGTGGACACTCCTTCCCGAATTCTCCACGTTCTCCGGTTGATGGTGTTATCTCTGTGTCCTCCCAAATGGAACGTCCCAGCCCCTGGACCTGAAGGTCGTTCAGAGAGCAAAGGCCAAGGTGTCCAACCACCTGCTGCAGAATCCTGCCCCAGTACTGGGATGTACAGTGTCTATCAAGATAAAAACTGGAAACATCCTCTGCTAGAATACCAACTCCACGTGGGCAGGGATATCTATCTGCCTCATTCCCTGATGTCGCTCCAGCACCCAGAACAGTGCTTGGCACACAGTATGCACTCACTAGGTGTTCGTTGAATAAATGACTCCTTTGATGCAGCAATTCCACTTCTAAGAATCTGTCCTAATGAAACACTCACACATGTGCTCAGAGCTGTGTGCACAAGAACAAGAGGAGCAAACAACTAGGAGAAGTTTTTAAGTGTTTATTAATTGTCAGTGACTGACACACGGTAAATGAATAATGGGGTTCTGCAGCATGGAGCTCCCACTGAATATGAAACAGAATGAGACGGACTCGTCCAGAACACATTAGGAGTGAGGAAAAGCAGGCGGGAGATGCTTATAGTGGTATCCTGTGTGTATGTGTAAATGCAGAGAAAAAAGTGTAGAATTAAACACTCAGAACTGCCCTCAGTAGTCACCTCAGGGGAGAGAGGGGGGTAATGATGTTTTGTGCAGAGAATACCTGACAGTACTGGTTTTGTGAGATAGGTGCATGGATACACAAACAGAAATAGGAATTAAGTATATGTCTTGCTCAACAATGAAACACTAATATCTAACAGAGTGCTTGGCATATAGTAAGAAAAATGATGCTTAACTGCGTGCTGTTGGGAACTCTTCCTTTCACTTGCTGTACACCTGATGGCCAGGAGTTCACAGCCAGGCCCATGTTCGTGAAAAGCCACCAGGTTCTGCTTCTCATCACAGGCACATGTCACATCTTTGAGGCTGAGGCAAGGAGAGAGAAGGAAAATAAGTGGCAGTTAGTTCCCACTGCCTGGTAACTCAACGGTCAGCTCCTCGTCCTGACTTGTAGGTCCCACACGCTCTGATTCTGCCCGACCTCAGGACCTGTGCGCACCTCCCGCTGCTTCCGCAAGCGAATCTTCTGCTTGAGCCTCAGTGACTCCCTCACCTACCTTATGAATTCCTAGGCTAGAGGAAGGTGTGGCCTGCACACCAGAAGCTGAGCTGGGGTTTGGGAGCCCATAGCATCCTGGGTAGGGAAGATCCCTGGATATACAGGGCAGGGAGTAGAAAGTGCATGGGAAATCTGATCATGTAGCCTTAATGCTGCACCCCAAGGGATTAGGAGAAGGGAATGATTTGGGGAACAAGTGACAGGATGGGATATCAGTAGCATAACAGAACAGCACATTTGCAGGGGTGTGGAGGATGGGCTGAAGGGTCACTTACAGAGTGAGTCATGTTCCTCAGGCTCACTGATCTCTTCATATGCTGCTCGATTCTTTCTTTTCCTCAGTCTATTGGTCCAGACATTCCTCCCCTGTTTCTTGCGTCCTGTGATGGAGAAGAGTTGGTATATGAGGGTTGGGTAGGTCAGGGAATGTTAGGCCCTGTTTTGTCAAAAGGGAGATGCCTCCTCCTTCCCAAGTGCCCATGGACCTTCTACATCCTCTGTTTTTTACATCTTCTGGCTTGGAGAGGCTGAGACGTTAGACCAGCACCAACACGGACCAAATGCCAGTTAAAGTTTTAGCTTCTGGCTCCTTCCATTGTCAGCTTTAGATCCTCAACCTCTTCACTAGCCAGAACATTCACTCCTACCTTCTTTCATTTAGCATATATTTGTTAAGGGCACATACTTTAGAATCTGTCCCTTGTTTTCACACTATGTTTTTCTGCTCACTGACAAATGGGAAAGTTCAGTGTGTGTGTGTGTGTGTGTGTGTGTGTGTGTGTGTGTGCAAGGGAGGGATTGCTCTCTCAAGCTCTTTTCCAAGTTCAAAACATAGATTCAGGTTTGATTGGGAGTGAGAAGACTGTGGTTGTGATAAAATACAGGGAAACAGCTATCTTCAATTACATAATGCATTAAATCACTTTCTTAAGATATTTATCCAATACCTATGTGATGTTATGAAATTGACTCTGGAAGTTTTTGGTGGATTTATACTTCAATTAAAATTTTCTTAATTGTCCTTTGATTCATTAACAGTGTTTATAAAGAACAACATATCCTTTAAAAAAAAGAAATATTTCAAACATACAGAAAATTATGGGGAGTAATATTGAATCCAGTCGGATTGCAACATTATCCTACAACTACTTCAGATGTCTGATTTCTTTATTCAAAATATAAAAAAACAGTATAACCAAGTCGTAGCTGAAGCTGTCTGTGCAGCCCTTACCAGTCTGTGCCCTCCTGCCTTCTTCACTTATAACCACTCTCCTGAATTTGAAGGGTTTTATTCCCATTCATATTTTTATACATTTACCATTTCCTTGTTATCCATAAAATATACATTCTTATTTTGTATGTTTTAGAATTTTATATGAGTGGCCTCTGTACTTAACCTTCTGCATCCAACTTTTTTTTTTTTTTTTTTTTTTTTTAACTCTGCCCTGATGTGCGTGAGGAAGCAAGCATCTGAGAATCTTTCCCAGGCAGCTGGACTGAAAAACAGGTGGGATTGAGCAGACCCTTTCCAGTCCCTTCTTGTCCACTCACCCTGATTCTCGTGGTTCAGATCTTCATCAGAATTATTCCCCTGGGATTCAGTGGCCTGTTTATCAGAACACACAAAAACTGGAAGGGTAGGTCTGAGACCTAGAAAGAAGCAAAATGTTTGTTCCTTAAGAGACAATCTGAGAGGAGGAAGAAAGGGTGGGGTGCTGGGATGCCACACAGACAGTAAGGCTCATCAGAACGAAGGGCGATGGGAGAGAAACTCGCAGGAGCCAGATCTGAGCTCCACTGTGGCCAGTCACTACCTTCAGCTCCATACAGGCAGAATGCCCAGAAGCTGTTTGGGATTTCTCCCTGCACAAAAGGAAAGCGTGGGGCACTTGCTGCAGCCTAAGAAGAAGCCATAGCACGTAAAGGGCCTGAGGGATGCTCATGTGTACCCAGGCTTGTCTGTACCCAGAACTTCCCGTTACCTAGATTAGTCATGGTATCATAGTTTTTCTTCATATACACATAAGTGATTTTCTCTGTGTATCCAAGCTTTGTCCACTCTTTCTTAGAGAAGTATTTGGAAATATCCTTGAAGGCCTAGGAAAGAAAGAAAAATAAATTGCAGCAGCAACTCAGCTAGACGTGTCTGCCATTCAGTTGGGGCTGCTTCCTCTGCCGCAGGACCTTTGTGAAGGATCTGAGAACTGGGGATAATCATCCTTCCTGGTTAATGTCGTGGCTAACTGACAGAATATGGGCGACATTCCCTAGCCTCTCCCCCGGCACATAGCAGGTGCTTAATGCTGCTGGCTTGCTCTCCTCCCACCTTCCAGAATGGACCGACAGTCACCAAATAGAGTGCAAGGTCACAGACCTGTTGTCTCTGGGGATGCTAGGCAGAAACACAGTGACGGAGGGAAGCTCCTTCCTTCCCACCCTCTAGATCTCCCTCCTGAGACCCTGCTCCTTGTCGCCAGTTCCTCTGTCCTCACCTCCTCAGAAATTTAGTCATCCTACACTGTCCCCTGGGCCACTCCTCTGACTCCCCCATATCACCTCACCTTACATTTCTTCTCTGATTTCTTGGTATCCCTTCCGGGGCTCTTTGCAAAGGAGCTGCCTGTGTTCATGGCACCGGGAACAGTCTGATCTGCAAGGAACACAGCCTGGGTCTCTCCAGCCACAAGACCGAAGGTCCTGTGGAGAGTGAAGGCACTGAGGGATGGCCACACACAGTCATCTGGAATTAAGTTCTACTTTTCTCCAACCTAGGCTTATCCATTTCTGAGAAAGCACATGGGGAGAAGTCAGATGAAACCAGGGGGCCGGGAGTCTCTGGCAGAAGTATTGATTAGGGATGACAGGTTTTCTCT
Source organism: Galeopterus variegatus (assembly GCF_000696425.1). Lineage (NCBI taxonomy): Eukaryota > Metazoa > Chordata > Mammalia > Dermoptera > Cynocephalidae > Galeopterus > Galeopterus variegatus. Next base: position 84,459 of record NW_007734345.1, on the reverse strand, counting down.
GGGCATGAGCAAAACAGCCTTGAGTCTTTGAGAGGGGGTTAGCCATTGCTGTTAGTAGTTCCCATGGAGCTTAGCTTATCCTTAAGTAAAGACAAGGACCTTTGTTGGGGAAGCAGTGAAGTGAGTGTGTAGTTTTACTGAGTGGGGATGTTCTAAGATTGGGGGAGGGAGGAGGTGGATCTCAGATATCATGGTCTCTCTGATCGATGAGTTTGGGTTGTCAGGCAGAGAAATGTGGGTTCTGTTGGAGAGAAAAAGAGATCGTTAGCAGATCAGTGGATTTAGAGGCTATTACTGTGTTAATTGGAAATTATTAGAGTGAGGAGAATGTGGGGCATTTGAAGATCTGGTGCTCCCCAAACTGAAGGAATTGGGGGGATATCTTCGGGAGAGGACATTCAGGGGTCTCTGGGGCCAAGAATATTGCTGTTTCATCCAAGAGGAGGCAATAAAGTAGTTCCTTAGGCAGAGGCTATTTGTCATTATCACTGGTTGAGAAAATCTAAGGGCGTCTAGCTGATTAGGGGTTTCTCAGGCTGAGGAGAGTTTTGCCTCCCTCAGGAACAGCAATTAGGAAGTCTCACAGACCGCAGATAGTTTTAGTTTTATCTCTGCTTGATGGGGATTGCCCCGAAAGGTTTTAGTCGTCTCTCAGTCCTAAGATCTTTACGATCTTGGGGATCTCAGGAGACACGGCAAAGGCCCAAGCACTTGAGTGTTTTAAAGAGGCTCCTAGCTTTTCTACCTGCCCCCCTTAACCCGTGTGTCCCTTAGAGAGAACCTACCTCAGAGGCGAAGCAGTAGCAAAGTGGCACTCGAGGAGATTAGATTCTGCCGTGAGACGTCCAAAGGACGATGGACCAATCAGGGCAGTTAGTGAACTTGATCTGGCTAATCAGAGGTCAGGAAAGTGGGCAGGACAAGCGAAGCAGGAGTGGGGTCTCTCGGTCCAGGCTCCAGGGGGCAGAAACTTCTTTCCGAAGGGTGCGGATACTCTGATTTTCTGGCCCGAAGCAAGTTGCCCTCTGCTGGGATTGGCTACTCCAGGTTCCTGTAGGCCTGTTTAAGTGCTTGTCAGTACATATGCTCGGATTTTCCCTTTCCATTCAACCCACATATTCCTAACCTCTGCTGTGCATTTCTTGTTCAGTTTTAATAAATGATAGATATGTGGCAGGTTGCCATCTCAAATCCTTCCCGTAATTCTCTAACCTCTTCGAGTATGGGGTCCTCCTGAGGACCTACATAGTAACTTAAGAAATTTAAACTTTAAAAAAATAATAAACTTCTATCTGTGCTTTTTCTATACTACTCGACAGCCAGAAACTTGAGAGTAATAGTATTTATAACAATAATATTAAAATGAGTATCCATGTAATTAGGGCTTTCTGTCTCCCTCAGAAGGCTCATACGTCAGTTCCTCTAGGAAGTCTCCCCTGTGCCCATCCTAAGTGCCTCCAGTGAGTCGGCGATGCCTCCTGGGCTTTCCATTCACAGGCCTGATCTCTCTAAGTTGCCCCTTCTAGAATGACAGACAGCTCTCTTAGGGCACAGACAGGATAATGACCCTTGTGCCCAGCACAAAGCCTTCTATGTGCATCTTCCCATTTAATTTTCACAACCTTCCCTTGAGTTAAGTCTATTATTATCCCCATTGTGCAGATGTTGAGACCGAGGCTCAGAGAATTAAGCACCCTGCTCAATGTCATACAGTCAGTGGGTGACAGAGGTGGGATTCACCACCATGGTGAATTGAGTTCATAGTCTGTGCTTTTAATTATTCTTCTACATTGCTTCAACTATTTCTTGGTTGGTGGAATGAATACATGCATCTTAAAATCACAAATGACCTTTAACATAATTAGCATGGCTGGCCCGTGGCTCACTCGGGAGAATGTGGTGCTGATAACACCAAGGTCACGGGTTCAGATCCCATATAGGGATGACCGGTTGCTCACTTGGGAGAGCGTGGTGCTGACAATCCCAAGTCATGGGTTAAGATCTCCTTACCGGTCATACTTAAGAAAAAAAGAAGAAGAAGAATAGTGGTGGCATGCCTGTGGCTATAAATGTTCAGAGGACTTTTTACGTTTCCATTCAATGTCACTTCTGCTGCTACAACAGAATACCTGTGACTGGGCAATTTATCAGGAATAGAAATTTATTTCTCACAGTTCTGGAAGTTGGGAAGTCCAAGATCAAGGTGCCAGCATTTGGTCTGGTGAGGACCTTCTTGCTGGGTCCTCACATGGCAGAAGGGCAAGCTAACAAGCTAGCAAGCTAACCGAACAGCTGTGTGAACCCTGTTTTTAAAAGGCCTTAACCCCATTAATGAGGGAGTAGCCCTCAGTATAATAACCCCTTAAAGGCCCCACCACTTAATGCTATCACACTGGCAATACTTGAAGTTCAGAGGGGCCACATTCAAACCATAGCACAGTCCCTTGGACAGAGGTGGTTTTATTTCTAGCTCATTCTTTCACTGAAAGTGAAGCTTTTTTTTTTTTTTCCATTCCCAGGTTTATGTCAGCAGTCTGCCTACTTTGAGCAAGCCATGTTCTTGAAAATTGCAGATTAAGTAACCTTGGTTTGGCAGATGCTCTCAAAGTGAAGGGGAGGCAATAGTGGATGTTATGGTCTGTGTCTTAGTCTATTTTCTGTTGTTATAACAGAATACCACAGACTGGGTAACTTATAAAGAAAATAAATTTATTTCTTACAGTTCTGAAGGCTGGGAAGTCCAAGGTTGAGGGGCCCACATCTGACAAGGGACTTCATACTGTGTTATCCCATGGCAGAAGATGGAAGGGCAAGAAATCTCAAGAGTGAGAGAGGGCCAAACTCATTTTTTTTTTTAACAACTCACTCTTGAGATAATGAACCTACTCCCATGATAACAACATAAATCCATTCATGATGGCTGAGCTTTCATGACCTAATCACCTCTTTCTTAAAAAAAATTGATTAAGTGCCAGTCCCAGTCCGGTACGGGCGCGACACTGAGGGTTGCGATCCGTTGCCGGACACGAAAAAAGACAAAAAGACAAAAAAAAAAAATTGATTATGCATATTCATGGGGTATAAAGCTGACCGTCACCACTTGTGTCCAAGATGTGATGGCCAGATCAATACTATCAGCATGCCCATTACCACAAATTGTGATTATTCCCTGTGTCCCCCACCCAATTAATCCCCAACCTCCCATCCCCACCACTCTGCAACCTTAGGTATGCTCTCTCCCTCTGCAAGTCCAACACACCACTGTGGTCTTTCTTTCCTTCCTTCCTTTCTCTCTTAGCTCCCACTTATGAGTGAGGACATGTGCTATTTTTCCTTTTTGTCTGGCTTATTTCTTTTATCCTTTCTCTTTTTTGTGTGTGCGATTAACTTTTTATTTTAGTATATTTTTCTTTTTTTACTCAATTTTTTTATTGCAACATAGTTGAATGTATGTATCTGTGGGTTACAGAGTTGAATATCAATATTGATGAGTAATATGTGATGCTCAAGTCAGAATAATTGTTATATTCAATAATATACACTTTCATTGCTATTCGTGGACCTTTACCAATTCCTCCCTCCTCCCTCCTCCCTCCCTTCCTGCTTCTAGTATCTTCAGTTCTCCTTTTGAAAGTTCAATGGATTATTGTGAATGCTGTATCTTTCTTTCATTCTTTTATTTATATATTTATTATTTTAGCTCTCACTTATGAGTGAAAACATATGGTATTTCTCTTTCTGTGCCTGGCTTATTTCATTTAATATGATTTTCTTTAAGTTTATCCACGTTGCTGTGAATGGCAATATTTCATTCTTTTTTATGGCAGAGTAATACTCCATTGTGTGTATTGACCACATTTTCCTTATCCAGTTGTCTCATGATGGACATTTAGGTTGCTTTCTTGGCTATTGTAAATAGAGCTGCAATAAACATGGGGGTGCTGTTATATCTTTGACATGATGCTTTCCATTCCTTTGGATATATACCCAGCAGTGGAATTGCTGGATTGTATGGCAGTTCTATCTGAAGTTGTTTAAGGAACCTCCATACTGTTTTCCATAATGGCTGCACCACTTTACAGTCCCACCAACAGTGTAGGAGGGTTCCCTTTTCTCCACATCCTCGCCAGCATTTGTTATTCTCTGTCTTTTTAATAATAGCCAGTCTATTTTTGGGGGGTGAGATGATGTCTTAATGTGGGTTTTTTTTTTTTTCCTTTTTTTGTCTTTTTTCGTGACTGGCAACGGGATCGCAACCCTCGGTGTCGTGCCCGCACCGCGCTCAACCAGTGAGCGGACCGGTCTCTATATGGGATCCGAACCCTCGGCGGGAGCACTGCCACGCTCCCAAGCGCCGCACTCTACCAAGTGCGCCACTGGGCCGGCCCCTTAATGTGGTTTTGATTTGCATTTCCCTGATGCTGAGTGATGTTGAGCCTTTTTCATGTGTCTGTTGGCCATTCGTACATCTTCCTTTGAGAAATGCCTATTCAGTTCCTCTGCAGAAAAGCCATTTTCTGTCTGATTTTGAGACCCTTGCAGACCTTATGCTCACAGCATTCTTCTTATTACAATTGTTCCCCCTTTCCTATTTTAATAGTCACTTTCCCTGCCTTGCAGTAATCCTTTTAAGTAAGTCTTTTCTTACTAAATCCTGATTTGTTTTTCTTTGAATGTTAATGGTGCCATGATTCCAATGGAGTGCTGATTGCCCCTTGGACCCCTCTGTCATCACCCAGGTATTCATGCTGGCTTCCTGGACCCTTTGTGTCTTTTTCTACCTGGAAAAATTGGGATCTACAGTGGTGAGTCACACCTCCTAATCTAATACAGTGCTTTAGACATTTGTCTGTTGTAATGTGGTAGTAGTAGTAAGGAATTACTTTTATTTTTTTCTGGAAGAGACTTTTCTTTACCTGTTCTGTAAGTCTTCTTCTGTTTTTTTCTGGGCTCCCCTAAAGTGGAGATTCTGTGTGGGAGTTTCCTTAGCTCCCCAATTCCTGGAGATTGCATGAGGGGGTTCACTTGGCTCTCAACCCAGCAGTTGTGTGTGGGAGTGCCCTGGGCTCTCTGCCCTGGAGATTGCATGGAGTGTTTCCTTGGCTCTTCAATCTTGGTTTAACTATCTGTTAATCTCATGGGGGACTTTTTCTGTTAGGTGCCCTCCTTTCTGATCTTCCCTGTTAACTACATGCTTCATTAAGGCACTGACTCAGTTTAATATATTCATAAATAGCAAAAAATTTATCAAAGGCAATTTGGTATCCCAGTGGCTTCTTTGGGAAACTTGAGATCTCCCCAAAATAGCTCACCTAAGACCTTTCCCTTCCCATCACCTCAGGTTCTCCTTCCTTCTCTTACCACCTTTGATCTTCTCTTTAGCTCCCTTGCATCCTTTGATATGTCCCCCTTCAAGCCCCTACCTCCTTCTTCTGTCCACCCCTGCCAGACTAACTCCAACTTCTCAACTCCCTACAGTTACTAGAGCTTTAGTTCCCCTGCTACCACTGGGGGACTTTTGAGGGGCTCAGAGACCCCAAAAGCTACCATTTGAGGCTTAAATACCTAACTGGAAACAGACTGGAAATTTTATCCATTCAGATGGTCTTTGGAGATACCTAGATGGCTTCTTGGTGTCTTTTCGATCCCTCACCAAAAATTTAGTCCACAGCCTCCATAAGATTACACATTAAGCAAAGAAAATCTTAAAAGTCTCCTCTACAAATGTTGGGGAGAAGCTTTAGCTCTCATATTGAACAAGTAATCTCAATTTGTCCCATCTGCCAGAAATACAATCCTGAAAAAATACAAAGTAAGGCAAAGACAAGAGCCACCTCTGTTATATAAACCAGAGTTTTGTATTTCTGTATTTATGTTTAACTAGTGGCTAAAATTTTTCAAACGTAAGCTATAAGATCTTTATCCGCCTGTATGTTTATGTATGTACATTATGGATATGTGGTATTTTTCCACCTCTGGATGGTATTACCAAATTAATTTACAAAATCTGTGAAAGCCACTGGAGCAGCAGTGACCTGGCAGCCCTGTAGGACCCCAGACAGGGGAGGCCTGCCCCTGAGAGGCCCACCCAGCCACCGCAGAGGCCCTGTTGGAGCAACAGGCAGCCACGCATCAACAACACTCCCTGCCACTGCTGCAGACACCAGTGCGGAACAAGTGGGCTGTGACAGCCTCCGCCACAGCAACTGCTGCCACAAGGATGGCTTGCTGCCAAAACAGCAGCCAACCGCTACTTCATAGGTTACCTGGTGATCACTCATTGGCATAGACAGAGGAAGGTCACCAGCAGAGCCCAGGGAAAGAGGAAAGAAAAAAGAGAAAACCCATCCAGAGTCACCCATTCAAATCGAGGAGCACTAGTATACACCAGTGCATCCATTCAGGGTCAGGGTGAGCTAGCCAGGGTGCCAACAGTCCCACCCAAGAACACCCACTATAACCTGAGAGTGACAAGACTCCAAGATGCTATCACCCAAAATTTGAGAGCTCGCCCATGTCCTAATGAACCAATATAGTGTCACTAACCTCAGCAAAGAAATAATGTGTCCAAGGGACTAGGTCACAGAGGCACTCTCATGTAACTCCAACACTGAATTCGGCCAAAATACCTTCACAGAGATTACACTATGGCATCTACCTGGATCCAATATTAAACACCCCATTCAACCATCATTATAAAACACACCTGTGAGAGGAACTCCCTCTCTGCTCACCCCACTCCAGAGTACTAGAAAAAGTAACTTCTCTACTGGATGACTGTATTAGTCTGTTTTGTGTTGCTATAACAGAAATACCTGAGACTGGGTAATTTATTAAAAAACAGAGGTTTATTTGGCTTACGATTCTGGGACAGCTGCATCTGGCACAGGCCTCAGGCTGCTTCTACTCATGGTGGAAAGCGGCAGGCAGCCAGCAGGTACAAGCAGGTCACAAGGTGAGAGGAAGCAAGGGAGAGGAAGAGGAGGTGCCAGGGTCTTTTTAAACAACTGGCTCTCATGGGAACTAATAGAGCGAGAACTCACTCATTATCCCCCCACCCACAGAGAGAGCATTAATCCATTCATGAGGGATCCGCCCCCATGACTTAATCAGTTTCCAACACTGCCACATTGGGGATCAAATTTCCACATGAGTTTTGGAGGGGACAACACATCCAAACTCCATCATTCCACCTCTGGCCCCCCAAAACTCATGTCCCTCTCACATACAAAATACAATTATTCCATCCCAACAGTCCCAAAAGTGTTAGCTTTCTCCAGCACCAACTTAAAATTCCAAAGTCTCATCTGAGACCAAAGGCAAAACTCCTTCCAGCTGTGAAACTGTAAAAATCAAAACCAAATTTATCTACTTCAAAAACATAATGGTGGAACAGACATTGGGTACACATTACCATTCCAAAAAGGAGAAATAGGCCAAAAGAAAGGTGTAACAGGTCCCAAACAAGTCTGAAACCCAGCAGGGCAGACATTATGTCTTAAAACTCCAGAATAATCTTTGACCCCAACTCCTGCATCCTGGGCACAATGGGGCATCTGGGCCCCCAAAGCATCAGGCAGCCTCACTCCCACATCTCTGCCAGGTACAGCCCAGTGGGCTATGCTGGTGCCCGTGGCTTTCCCAGGCAGGTGCTTCATGTTGCCAGTGGCCTTACAGATCTGGGGTCCTGGTGGCAGCCCCACTGCCTTGGCTCTACTAGATATTTCCCTAGTGGGGGCTCTCTGTGGGGTCTCTGACCTCACTTTCCTGCTTTGCATTGCTCTAGTAGATGACTTCTGTGGTGGCTCTGCCCCTGCAGCAGGTCTCTGCCTGGGCCCCCAGGCTTTTCCATACATCCTCTGAAATCTGGGTGGAGGCTGCCATGCCTCCACTGCTCTCATATCCTGCCAGCCTGCAGGCTTAACACAACGTGGATGCCACTGGGGTTTGAGGCTTCTACCCTCCAGAGCTCCTGCACAAACCACACTTGGGGCCATTTGAGGCAGGGCTGCTCCAGCCAGAGCAGCTGGGATGCAAGGATCAGGTTCCTGAGGGCAGCCGCGCCCCAGGCCTGCCCTCTGGGACAACTCAGTCCTTCTAGGCCTCAGGGCCTGTGATGGATGGGGCACTCTTCCAGACTTCTCAAATGCCTTTAGGGCTTTTCCCCAATTGTCCTGGTTATTAGCACCTGGCTCCCTCATCACCAAACTAATGTTTGAGCAAACAGTTTATCTGCTTCACCCTTGCAGTTTTCGCCTGCTCTCTGCTTCTCTACCACATGGCCAGGCTGCAAATTTTCCAAATTTTTATGCTTTCTTTCCCTTTTAAATTCTGGTTTACATCATGCCTTTGCTACCATAACTCAGAGTAGGCTGTTAAAAGTAACCATGCAGCTTCCTTAGTGCTTTGCTGCTTAGAAATTTCTTCTGCCAAACATTTGGCTCACAACTCTTAAGTCCCACCTTCTACAAAGTCTAAGGGCATGGACATAATGCAGCCAAGTTCCTTGGTATGGTGTAGCAAGGGTGATCTTTTGTCCAATTCCCAATAAGTTCCTCATTTCTATCTGAGACCTCCTCATCTGCATGGTCTTTACTGTCCACATTTCTATCAGCATTCTGGTCACAACCATTTAACCAATCTCTAAAATGTTCCAAACTTTCCGTCATCTTTTTCTCTTCTTTTAAGTCCTCCAAACTCCTCCAACCTTTGACCATTACCCAGTTCCAAAGCTACATTCACATTTTCAGGTATCTGTATAGCAACACACCACTCCTCGGTACCAATTTTCTATATTAGTCCCTTTGTGTTGCTATAACAGAAATACCTGAGACTGGGTAATTTATAAAGAACAGAGGCTTATTTGGCTTACAATTCTGGGATAGCTGCATCTGGCATGGGTCTCAGGCTGCTTCGACTCATGGTGGAAAGTAGCAGGCAGCTGGTGGGTACAAGCAGATCACATGGCGAGAGGAAGCAAGAGAGAGGAAGCAAGGGGGGGGGGTGCCAGGGTCTTTTAAACAACTAGCTCTCATGGGAACTAATAGAGTGAGAACTCACTCATTAATCCCCTCACCTAGGGAGAGCATTAATCCATTCATGATGGATCGACCCCCATGACTCAATCAGTTTCCAACACTGCCACATTGGGGATCAAATTTCCACATGAGTTTTGGAGGGGACAACACATCCAAACTCCATCAATGACTAAACACCAATGGACAGATACTAGAAATATGAAAAAACAAGAAAATATGACACCATCAAAGGAATATAGTAATTCTCAAATACTAGACCTTATACAACAGGAAATCTTTGAAATGACTGAAAAGGAATTTTGAGCAACAATTCTTTTTTTGTCCTTTTTTTGAGACCAGCCACACCGCGCTCAGCTAGTGAGCACTGTGAGCACACCGGTCATCCCTATATAGGATCCGAACCCGCGGTGGGTGCGCTGCTGCGCTCCCAGCACTGCACTCTCCTGAGTGCCCCATGGGTTCAGCCTGTTGAGCAACAATTCTAAGGAAACTCAGTGAGATACAAGAAGACTCAGTTAGACAACACAATAAAATGAGAAAAAGTATACAGGATCTGAAGGAGGAAATGTACAAAGAAATTAATGCCCTGAAAATAAATGTAGCAGAGCTTGTGGAGCTGAAGGATTCATTCGATGAAACAAAAGAAACCCACAACAGATAGCTTAAACAGGAGGCTAGAACAAGCAGAAGAGAGAATTTCTGATCTTGAAGATGGCTTTTTTGAAATAACACAGGTGGACCCCCCCCCCAAAAAAAAAGAATTTAAAAAAATGTAGAAAATCTAAGAGAGATAGCAGACAACCTGAAGTGCTCAAATATCCAAATCATGGGTGTTCCAGAAGGGGAGGAAAAAGGAAAAGGCATTGAAAACATATTCAATGAAATAATAGTGGAAAACCTCCCAGGTATAGGGAGAGATACAGATCTTAGGATCCAGGAGGCTCAAAGATTCCCAAACAAATTCAACCAAAAAGGTCCTCTCCAAGACATGTTATAGTCAAATTTGGAAAGCTCAAAGACAAACAGAGAATCTTAAAGGCTGCAAGAGAAAAGGGTCAAGTTACCTATAAGGAAGCCCCTATCAGACTAACAGCAGACTTTTCATCAGAAACCCTAAAAGCCAGAAGAGAATGGGATGATATATCCAAAATACAAAATGACAAAAATTGCCAGCCAAGAATACTATACCCAGCAAAGCTATCCTTCTGATGAAGGACAAACAGTAAATTTCCCAGACAAACAAAAACTGTGGGAATTCACCACCATATGACCAGCCTTACAAGAAATTCTCAAGGGGGTACTGGGCCTGGTATCTGAAAAACAACCATTATTATCATGAATACTCAAGAAAGAACAAAACCCACCAGTAAAACAAAAATGCAAACAATAATAAGAACAGAAGTTTATCTACCATCTCAAGAAACCAACAAACACAGATGACAAACAGTAAATCAGAAAGAAATGAACAAAAGATATTTAAAACATCCAAACAAAAATCAGTAAAATGCTAGGAGTAAATCAACACCTTTCAATAATGACTCTTAATGAAAAAGGATTAAATTCCCCACTCAAAAGAAACAGACTGACCAATTGGATTAAAAAGATGGATCCAAAAGTATGCTGCCTTCAAGAGACTCACTTCACCCGTAAAGACACACATAGACTAGGAGTGAAAGGATGGAAAAAGATATACCATGCAAGTAGAAATGAAAAATGAGCTGGAGTAGCTATTCTTTTTTTTTTTTTTTAAGGATACAAGCCAAATATATTATAATGGTTGTCTTTAAGGAGGCAGAGGCATGGGACTGGAGTAGAATACATGGGGATTTTAATGACCTGCAATGTGTTATTTCTCTGTTTTAAAAAGATATACATCTGAAATATATTTAACAAAAATATTCACATTTATTTAAGTCAGAATGGTAGCCATATAGATGTTCATTATATTAAGCTTTGTGTTTCCAATTTTTTTTTTTAAATCCCAGAAAGTGATACAGTAAAGTACTGAAGCCACTTGTTAGGGCAAGATAGAAAGTTCTGTGCATTCATTTATCCCAAATTTTTGACCAGGCACCATTTGAGAGGATGAAGGTGTTGTGTAAAGATTTGAAGACTGGAATCCAGGAGACATGAGTTAAAGTTTTGAGTCTAGAACTAATTAGCCACGTGAGCCTGGATAAGCCACTCCACTTTGAATATGAGCTTTATTTCCTGTAAGATAAACATGGAAAAACAATGGAGCATACCACTCCACTTATGAAATTTCTTTAACCCAATACCAAACTGAAAAGTTTAAGTATGAGGAATTACAAGATTGTTTTGATTTTTCTGTGATGCTTCAATGTTTTTTAGAATTATTAAAAGTTGAGAATATATACAAAAAGCAGATACTATGATAAATTAGCTTCCATGTACCTATCATCCAGCCTCGACATTATTTTAGCACTCCTCTCAGCCAGATTATTTTAAAGCAAGTCCCTATCTATGTCCTATCACTTCCTATTGCTTTATTTTATTTGTTTTTTATTATTTCATTTTAAAAATTTTTATTAATTTTAATTTAATTTTTTTTTGGTGGCTGGCCTGTATAGGGATACAAACCTTTGAACTTGGAGTTATAGCATCTTGTTCTTTTTTTTAAAAAAATTTATTGAATCATAATTGATTATACATATATTTTGGGTTCAACATTGACATATGTTGATCAAATTAATATTACTAGCATATATATTGTTACAAATAATACTTATTCTTTATGCGCCTTGTCCAATCTTGCCCTATCCCCCTCTCCCTCCCCACTCCCACCTCTGATAACTCTAGATTTCTTCTCTCCTTCTGAAAGAGTAATGGTTACTCTGTTGATTTGTTGCCTAGATGATCTGTCTAATGCTGGGAGGTGTGTTCAGGTCCCCCAATATTATCACAGAGCAGATGCTTCTTCTGTCACTCTGGAATGGGCTCTGTGGAGAGAGACATCCTTTTCTTTTTTTTTGGTCTATACAGTGACTCTCCTTGTGTCAATGCACTCCAGTGGCTGTCAGACCATCTGTGTGGTGGTTGTGGTGTCTAGCTGATTTTGTGGCAGCTGTGGTTATTGTGGTGGTTGTGGTGGGCCACCCACATGGAGGTGAAGTTTTTGGCATGCTCCTTGGCACCAGCAGTGTGCCTCGTTGGCAGGGGGGCCCAGTCCCTGGCTCCAGCCTCAGGTCCCCAGGTGGGCCCCAAGGCACTGGCAGTATGCCCAGGCCAGAACTAATTTTTTTGCCCTTTGCTTACTTCTAAAATGGGGGAACTTCCTGTGGAGACCCGTACTTGAGCTGTGTGGTTGAGCTACATTGCTGCTTTGCTGCTGATTCCCTAGGGAAGGCTTTTTGTGCACCTCAGGTTTTAATGGTTGACTTTATAGGTACCCCCGGCTCTCCAGAGATCCGGTGCACCTGGGTTGTGTAGAAACTCTGATCTGGGCCTGAGTCTTTTCATCAAACTGCACCCCTTGCAATTCTATATTCCTGACCAGTTTTCTCTGAGTGGTCCTTTGCTGATTGGGGTGCTGGCCAGCTGTCCTTGCTGTGCCCCAGTGTTCCCCCGGTGGGCCCATCTCCCCCACCTCCCATGCTGCAAACACTTCCCATGGGATGGGGCATGTGCCAGTCCCTTTCAATGACTCACTGGCCTCTGAGTGGCTCCTTTTTTTCAGTTGTTGTGGCTCCTTACTTCTATGTTGGTCCACAGGAACCCTCTTAGTGGTCTTGCTGGCCTGGGGGCCACCAAGGCTCTCTTCTCCCTGGCCGCCTTCAAGCAACTTCATCCAAAGGGCATGGCTGTGGCTTTTGCTGGCTCCTGCTCTGTGCACTCAGCAGCTCCAGCCTTAAAGCGGCTATGGCATGAAATAGTCGGAGTGGTTTTTTCTTTCTCTCATTGGGGCTTCTCCCACCTTCATGCACTCCATAGGTCTCTCCTCCTCTTCTCCTGAGCTCTAGCAGCCCCAGCTTGTCTGTTGTTGCTTTTTTTTTGTCTTTTTCATGACTGGTAAGGGGATTGCAACCCTTGGCGTGGTGTCGCCCACACCGCGCTCAGCCAGTGAGCGCACCGGCCATCCCTATATAGGATCTGAACCCACAGAGGGAGCAATGCTGCGCTCCCATAGCTGCACCCTCCTGAGTGTGCCATGGGGCCGGCCCTGTTGTTGCTTTTTTATAGTTGTAAATTGGTTGGTTTGTGGGAGAGAGTGACACTGGGGACTGTCTATTTTGCCATCTTGACCAGAAGCCTCTGGAGTAGCTATTCTTATATCAGATAAAATAGACTTTAAACCAAAAACCATAGAAAGAGATAAAGAAGGCCATTATATAATGATAAAGGGATTTATCCAGCAAGAAGACATAACAATCAAACATATGTGCACCCAACATCAGAGCAGCCAGATATATAAAGCAAATACTATTAGAACTAGAGAAAGAGATAGACATTAATATAATAGTAGGGGACCTGAACACCCCACTCTCAACATTGGACAGATCATCTAGGCAAAAAATCAACAGAGAAACACAAGATCTAAACAACACTTCAGACCAATTGTACTTGGCAGACATCCACAGATCATTTCATTGAACAACCTCAGAATATACATTCTTCTCATCACCACATGGAACATTCTCCAGGACATACCACATGTTAGGTCACAAATCAAGTTATCTTTTTGTCCTAATCAGATGTCTTTGATCTATATACTTTTAAAATCTATTCTAATGATTTTGTTAATGAAATCTAGTATTTTGTTCTACTTGTTAACATCTTATTTTATTCTTATTAATTCCTACTTTTTACATTATTTGGACTTATTTTGCTGTTTTTGCATTATTTAGTTCATTTTTCTAGATTCCACTTATAATTTATGCATTAAATATGTGCATTTTCCTTTTAATTCAGTCCTGCATATTTTGATATTTATGTATAATCATTGCTGTTCACTTCTAATATGTTCATAATTTCATTTTTTATTTTTTTCTTTAATGCAAGAATAATTTAGGAGGGCAGACTGTTTATCCATTTCTAATTTTATTGCATTGTAATTAGACAAAGCATTCCTACAATTTATTGGCATTTTCTTTGTGGTCTGCTCAATCACCTATATTTGTAAATGTTTCTTGTGTATTCACCACTGGATTTAAATATGTATGTGTACACCCATATCTATGTATGATACACGGATCAAGCTTAATAATTGTGTTATTCAAAAGTCATCCCCTTTTGTCTGTTTGATCTGAAAGGTGTGTTAATTTCTGTCTGTGTAATTGAAGATTCATTACTTTATTCTTTTATTTTTAACAGCTTTATAGATATCAAATCTATGTTGTTAGGTACATAGACATGCATTACCATCATGCCTTTTGATAGAGGTTACCTTTTATTAACATAAAATATCCTTCTTTTCCCATATAATGTTTTTGTCTTCAAATTTTATGTCATTATTTCTCATTATTTTGTTAGCATTTGTCTAGTTCTTAAGCTTACTTTTGAGATTATTTATCAAAATCATGAGATATTTCAAACAAACCAAAAGGTATAGAGAAAAATACTTGAGTAATCTTGCAGACTGCATGTTTGTGTGTCCCACAAATTTATATATTGAAACTCTAACCCCTAATGTGATGGTATTAGGAAACAGGGCCTTTGGGGGATTAGTGTCCTTATAAGAAGAGATTAGTGATGGGATTAGTGTCCTTACAAGAAGAGAAAGAGATGAAAGCTGGGTCTTTCAGGCATGTGAAGACATGAGAAGATGCCAACTGCAAACCAATGAAGCCAGCCCTCACCAGACATTGGATATGTGCATGCTTTGATCTTGGACTCCCCAGCCACCAGAAGTGGAGAAATAAATTGTTGTTTAAGCCACCCAGTCACTGGTATTCTGTTCTAGTAGCCCAAGGTGACTAAGACAGGTTCTCTCTGCCTAGTTTTAATAGATCTTTATATACATTTGGTCATATTTGTTTCAGATATTTCTTTTTATATATAGACCATAAGGATAAATGCAGTTGAAACTCCCTGTGTACATTGCCCCCCTCACTTTCACTTTATTCTCTCCATAGAGTTTATGACTATCCTGAGTTCAGAGGTTCACTTCACCTGATATTGGTATAGATGCACCTACATTCTTGGGTTAGTCTTTGCATAACATCTTTCTCCATCCTTGCTCTCAAGTATTTTGTATACTTGTAATAAAGACACCCATTTTCTTGGATGCTGAAAACAGAAGCAGCACTACAGTTGGAACACTGACAGATGAGACAATGCAAGGGCCCACACTGTTGCACGAGCTTAAGGGTTGGTGGTGGACTCTTAGAATAAGCCCAGAGCCCAGAACACATCCTGTGTTCAGTAACAGCATCACCCCAAAACAGTATGTAAGCACCAGTCTATGGCTTAATCTCACAAGATCCCATGAAGGAAATATGGTGCCATGCAGCAAGAGCAATCTTCTTGCAGTGCTAGAACCAGGCCCATTAGCCTATTCAGATGGCCCTGGCCCCAGCTGGATTCAGGCACTGAAGAGACTTAGGAAACTTAGAGGCAGCCCTCACACAGGGCAGCACTGAGCAAACCAGTCTCTTATGGGTAGCACATGCTGTAGTAAGGCCTTCTCTTCATATGCTCTGACACCCTTGGTCTTTTCATTCTCAGGTGTCTTGGCATATCAAACGTCAGGTGCCTTGGAAGCTTTCTGATGCCTCCAATATTTTTTTTCTTTTATTTAGTTTATTTAGTATTGTGAGAAGGAACATTGGTCAGCTAAAAGCTTCTGTGTCATCACCGAAAACAGAAGTTTCTCTGAGATTTTTGTTTCTCCAACATGGAAGAAAACCCGGGTTGAGTGCAGGCATCCGTTTTCTGGACAGGGAAGAAAGAAGTTCCCATGTGTATTTTCCTCATCAGCCAGGGATGACTACTTCAGCTCGAGCCCTCGTGTGCTGTTGCAGGATCAGTGGCACTGGAGCATGAGGATGGAAGGGAGCTTTCACAACCTACACGTGACAAGCATGAGTACCAAATTACCGGGGCAAGCTTTCCTTCCCCGGAGACCAGGTGGCTGTAATACTCCAGTCCCACAACTCCATACACACGACTCTGAGCAGGGTCCAGCACTGCCACTCCTGCAGGCGAAGGCTTCAGTCTCATCCTCCAATGCCACCGGTCCCTGGAATAACACATGATGGCCCCATCTGCAGTGGTCCTACCTGCACGTTGAGGAAAAGGTACATGGGAACTTCTCAGCTCTGAAGTCCTGAAATGTTCAGAGGTGAAGGATTCCTCATCTCTTCTGGACCCTAGAATAGGAACTTGTTCTCTCACCTCCCAAGTGAAATGGCCAGATTTTGCCAAGGTGTAAATGGCAGTCTCTGAAGCAGAAACTGCCCCTTTCTTGGACTTCAGAGGCCCTCATGCCCAAGCAGCGGCCTTAAATCCTGCATCATGTCCTGTTACAGAGAATCAAGTTACCAAACCAGACCTGATTTTCACATTTGAGAAAGAAGAGCGTTGGGTGGCAGAGAGAAAACCTGAAGTTGCATAGGTGAGTGAGCAGTAGAAAGCCTGGGGATGGTGGTCAGAATGAAGATTCCGGCTGGCGAGTGGGAGGCTGACTCCTTTGCCGTTGACATACCATGTCTTCCCTAAAGGAGGTAGGCCTCTCCTGGTTATAGGACATGGGGTGAGCCCCCCAGATAAAAGGATATCTCAGCCTCCCTCTGTTGCTTGCTTAGCTTTGAGAAACAACCCTGCCTCCCTTCCTTGTCCTCAGGACCTGTTCCCTGCCGCCTCCAACTGGAACGAGACTTCCTAGGTCTTTCTCCCCTTCCCTGGCCTTTTCACTTTCCTTCCTTCCAATTGTCTTCAACTCCTTTCCTATGTACTCAAACTTTACAGATCTGTTCTTTTTCAGCTTTGTGACGTGTGTTTCATCTACTTCTCTCATTCTTGTGAAAAGCCTCATGGTGTTTTCTCCTTGTGTTTCACAATCAGATCCCACCCCACCCAAATTTAAACTCCTCCTTTCAAGGATCTCGATTTCTGGGTCAGTTGTTTCTCTTCCCCCAAATTGAAGTTATAGTGTCCTTATTTGTTCTAGTTGCCTGTTGCTGGTACAAAGACAAACGATTTCTGTAGATTGAGCTTATATGTAGCAACCTTGCTAAATTCACTGACTAATTTTAACAGTTTATCTATAGGTCCTTTAGATTTTCTATGGACATGATACCTGCAGAGGGTGAAATTTTATTTAATCACTTCCAATCATTACTCCTTTTCTTTTTCTTTATTGCATTGCCTCAGACCTCCGGTATGATGTTGAATACAAGTGGGCACAGCAGGAGTATTTGTCTCATTTCCAACCTTAGGAAAGTTTCTCCAACATCACCATTGTTTTTTTTTCTTAACACACCCTTTATCATACTAAAGAAGTTCTCTTCTATTCCTAGTTTCCTAAAAACTTATATTGTGATTGGATATTGAATTTTATCAAATCCCTTTCTTCTGTATCTATAGAAATTATGTTTTTTCTCCTTTATTAATTACATTAACAAAATTGTCAAACTTATTGGCATAAATCTTTTTCATAATTCCTTTATTACCCTTTTAATGTTTATAGTCTATAGTGATGTCAACTATATTGTGGATATTTGAAAATGTGTTATTTTCTTGATCATTCTAGAGTTTGTTTTTATTAATCTTTCCAAAACGTAGCTTTGATTTTCTCTATTGTTTGTCCTCTAGGGGACACAAAACAAATGTGATGGAGGAAATCCCTAAGAAGTGCTTAGTATGGATGGTTAGTAAGCTAGGCGCTTAGGAGATATGAACAAAACTCGTCGAATGTGTGAAGTATAGATAAGGAATAATCAAGTATCTTTTGAGACACAGGCAGAATGCATACGATGTGTTAAATATAGTAAGCAGGTGAGTTAGTAACTTGTAAGAGATGCTAAAGATACATAGAATAAATGGCATATGTGCTAGGACCAACAGGATTATTACTTATAGACATGTCGTGAGGTATCCCACCACCTGAACTACATTATACTTAAATTGGCCATCAATTGGTGACACTCAGTATTGTCCCACTGAAAACAGATAAAACGTCCATGTTCAGGAAGCTAACTGGTGAGCTACAGCTCAGGTAACTGAGGTGTCATTGGCCCTGAGCACCTTCGGTGTGACTGGGCCTCCTGTTCAAACCTCAACTCTTGTGCTCGTTTGAGAGAATGAACACTGAATATCGCCGGATTCAAGAAATGTGCTGCTTCACCCTGTTTGTACCCCATCCTAAGGGTGTTAACTTACCCCACCTCTTTCCTTTGCTTCTTTTTCAAAATGTATTTTGTATTTTTATTTTATTTCATGGCTGGCTGATATAGTGATCTTAACCCTTGACCCTGTTGTTGCAACACCACACTCTATTTTGTTTTAAAATTTCTATAAGCCATGTGACTCAAGCATTTTAATTTGGTCTATGAGCCTTTCTATTCCAAGGCCTCTGAGGTATCTTGCCTGGTAGCATATTGGAGACTATCATTCTATCAAGGGAATTTCTCATGTTAAGAGGCCCCAAAAGATGAGGAGAGAAGAGATCATAACTGATAGTTTGGAGAATTTCCCTAAATAAGGCAATAATATAATTGGTTAAAATATCAGGGGCCCAGCACTGATCTGGGTGGATATAGGGTCAATCATGGATCACTGGGTTATCCTGGGGATCCCAAATGGATCATAATTAATTTTACCTTACAAATTTTAGCTAAAGCAATGAGACCCAAAATCGGCATAATTTACTGCAGGGTTGCAGTGATTAGGCTACCCTAAGGGCACAACAGAGCTGATTTGGGAGAGGTGTTCGGGATAACTCCTGTGGCGGGGCCTCTCCCTGAGTATATGTAAATTACAGGAGAAACATGGAACATGGAGGTTATGTTGATCTAGCACTGTTTCCAGTGCACAGGCTCTTCCCATCCCGTACACTTGTGGTAAACACAGGGCCCTCAGGGCACCTTCTCCTTGTGCAGAAACCCCAGTGACCACCTCTTGCTTCCTACACTCAGGCCCTACCCATTCCTTATTCCCACCACAAGGTCTGGCATGGCTGAGGCCCTGAGATCCTATAATACCTGGTAGCACAGATTCCCATCACTCACCTGACAGAGCACCCACCATCCCATTCCAGCACTCTGCCCACCCCGACTGCCCGTCACTCCTCTTCACTCTCACAGTGCCACTCACCTGCGCTGCTCTTCACTCAACCCCATTCACCACCAGACTTCACAGCATGCCTCACTCACTCACTCCACTGTGCATGCTGACAAAACTCACTGCCCTCTCACATTCTGCTCACTCCCACTCTCCCTGACCGTACTCATGCTACTTACACTTGACTGTTTCTTCTCCAGCAGCTCACTCCACTGGATGTCTCCCCCATTTCTCCCTACTCTTCCCTATTCCCCCAATCTGCCCCTCTTTACCCTATTCACCTCCAGTGGGCCCTTCATTTTTTTTTTTTTGTCCGTTTTGAGACCGGCCGCACCACGCTCAGCCAGTGAGTGCTGTGAGCGCACTGGCCATCCCTATATCGGATCTGAACCTGTGGTGGGAGCGCTGCTGCGCTCCCAGCACCGCACTCTCCCGAGTGCACCTCGGGCTCGACCCCAGTGGGCCCTTCATTAACCCCCATTCCCCTAATTCCAGACTATTTACTCACATCCTGCGGTTTGTCCCCAATGATTCCCCTCTAGGTTTTTGCCTCACCCACATGTGGCCCAGCAGGTTGCCATTTGTGTCCCAGAAAGCAGGACTCCAAGATCCACCAGAAATGGGGAGATCCAACCTCCTCCCCTCTGCAGGATTACCTTTAATGGATCTGAGACCAAGAGAAGATTCTGTCAGTAGAAAGATGAACAGTTTTGTTTCCAGTGCCCTGGAGTATTCTTGCAGCAGACAGCACCAGGAGCAATCTGCTCATCCCACATTTCCTCTCATTGGAAAGGCACTGAATGTAATATGTTTGACTCACATGGTTCATAAAAAAAGTGAGCCAGATGGCTCAATTTCTTGCAGCATAATTCCGGTAAAGACAGAGTGCCTGGAGGGCACAGACAGGGTCTCAGTTCTAAGTCATCCACCTGTTATGAAAACTTCAAATACTCTGTCTTGAAAACTTCAAACACGGCCCACCCCCGGGTTTTGCATAGCTTGGGTTGCCTAGTTCCACCACAAAGATGGCCCTGGTGAAAAACCACAGAAGCATGAGGGCCATAAATACAGTAATTCACAAAGAAGACATCATGTTCTGGAACAAATGTCCTACTGCGTGGTCTTTGCCTGTGTCAGAGCATCGCTCTCAATCTGGCTTTCACCTTAGAAAACAGGTGTTACCATCAGGATTGTGACCTTGGGACCAAGTTACTCAACCTCTACATAGATTCATTTTTTTTATAGATTCATGTTTTAGACCTCTTGTAAAAAGTCTCTGTGTGTGTTCATGTGTGCCAGTGGGTGTGGATGAAGGAAGTAATTTAAATCATTTTGTTAAGGTATGGAAAGACAGTGGTGAGCTTTAGCACAATCTTTTCACAGATGTCACTGTGCATATTAAAAATATAAAATTTCTTCCATCTCAATTATTTTAGGTTTACCTAATGTGGTCTCAGCTGACCTGCGAATCGTTGTACTTGGCACCCTCGGGAAGATAATACCTATATGCCTTTGGAATTGATTGAATATATGTTGTACTCTCTGCCTGGTTATTCATTCACTTGAAAAAAATAAAACACATTGAGCATATCTATATTAAATGTTATAAAATCCTATATCTAAATTCTGATTTCATTTTAATAGTAATAGAATAATATATGCTTGTTAAACATTTTGTTTTTTGAAAAGATGGGACATCCACCTACTACAATTTTCAAAAGCTATGAAGTGATACACAGTTGTCTCCTTCCCAATTCCTTCCCCCACCCACTGCAGCCCCTTCCCCTTCTCCAGGGTAATCAGGAATACCATCTTGTGTCTTCACAGGGATAGTTTATACATACACAATACCACTTTTCTCATTTTTTATACACAACTGATATATACTTAGTATCTCACATCATCATGTAAGTGTTATACAAGTTCTCTTTTATTCATTGTTGTCTACCAAGGAAATTTCTGTATGAATAGTGGCAATCAAAATGCTGGTGGTGTCATTTGGACAGCTTCTAGTTTTGTTTTTGGAGACCATCAGTGAATGCCTGTGCGTGTTCATCATTTTGTACATACATGAGTATATACATTACTAGAAGTTAAACTGCTGGCTCAAAACCACGTGCATTTGTGGTTTTGGTTACTTTCGAATCATTCCTCTCTGAATGAGAACAGCTTGTCCTGGACTTGCTATTTGCTGGAGGTTCATGTGGGGTAAGAAACTGGGGCCACATTCTAGGCAGATAACAGTTTTTCTAACTACTGGGATTATTTTTCCCACATCTGTTAGTTCTTCAGATTTTCCTTCTCCAAGTCAGTAAATAGGGGCAGCTGTAAGGCTCTTCACAAGGAAAAGTCCCTTGTCTTTCCCCAGCATCACAACTGTTCCTTCCATAAGTACAGACTACTTTCTGCAAATATGCCCTGGATGGGTGATTCTTTGTCAAGGCCCCTGCCTGTTTCTCCTCAGACCCCAAATGGTCTAGGAAACATGCTACTTACCTGTCCATGTACTCTGTTACCATTGATATATGTTTATGGTTCTACACATTGGAGTGGAACCTGAACCTCAGCTCAGTATCCTTAACAGTGCTGTCTCACATCCGCAGCCTTGAGTACTCTCTCTGAAATCTTCTGCACTGGTGCTTGATTTCCTCTGCTTTGGGCAGTCCTCTCCTGAGGGTTTCAGCTATCTCCTAATTTTGTCAGACACAGAGATTATACTCCCCATATTTAAACCAGAAGTCTGAGCATACTTTGAAAACATTAATTAAATCAACACAAGTTTCTTTCAGTGTACATAACAGATGCTGATTTACTGTCTAACATGCAATGAGCTTTGACTTCCGACTGTGGCCTCTCCCATGAGCTTTCTTTCCTGTATGGGTTCTCTGATGTACAATGAGGTTTGATTTTTGGGTAAAGGCTTTCCCACATTCTGTACACTTATAAGGTTTCTCTCCAGTATGAGTTCTCTGATGTACAGTGAATGTTGATTTTTCTCTGAAAGCCTTGCCACACTGCGTGCATGCATAAGGTTTTTCTCCTGTGTGTGTTCTCTGATGTATTATGAGCTGTGACTTCTGGTTAAAAGCTTTCCAACATACAGAACATTGATAGGGTTTCTCTCCTGTATGAATTCTCTGATGTATGATGAGCTTTGACTTTTCTCTGAAGGCTTTGCCACATTCATTACATTTATAGGGTTTTTCTTCTGTATGAGTTCTTTGATGTATAATGAGATATGACTTCTGGGAAAACGCTTTTTCACATTCATTGCACTCGTAGGGTTTCTCTCCTGTGTGACCTCTCTGATGTAGCATGAGATAGGATTTCTGAGAAAAGGCTTTCTCACATTCATTACATTCAAAGGGTTTCTCTCCTGAATGAGTTCTCTGATGTACACCAAGGTTTGACTTCTGGGTGAAGGTTTTTCCACACACATCACATTCATAGGGTTTCTCTCCTGTATGAGTTCTCTGATGCACAATAAGGGTTGACTTCTCATTGAAAGACTTTCCACATTCAGTACATTTATGAGGTTTCTCTCCTGTGTGAGTTCTCTGATGTATAATGAGAGTTGACTTATCACTGAAAGTTTTCCTACACTCACTACATTCATGGGGTTTCTTTCCTGTATGAGTACTATGATGTATAATTAGATCAAGCTTTTGTATAAAAGACTCGCCACATTTAGTGCATTCATAGGTTTTCTCTCCTGTGTGGGTTTTCTGATGGACAATGAGGTTTGATTTCTGAGTGAAGGCTTTTCCACATTCATTACATTCATAAGGTTTCTCTCCTGTATGAGTCCTGTAATGTATGATGACAGTTGACTTTTCTCTGAAGGCTTTCCCACATTCAGGACACTTAAAGGGTCTCTCTCCTGTATGGGTTCTCAGGTGTATAATGAGCTGAGATTTTTGGCTAAAGGCTTTTCCACATTCAGTACATCCAAAGGGTTTCTCTCCAGTATGAGTTCTCCAATGAACAATGAGGTGTGATTTCTTGCTGAATGTTTTCCTACATGCAGTGCATTCAAAGGGTTTCTCTCCATTTTTAATTCTCTGATGTATACTAAGACCTTTCTTTTGCCTGAGGGCTTTCCCACACTCTTTATATCCACACGGTATCACTCCGGGATTTGTTTTCTCATACTCGGGGTGGAAGAATAATTTTGTATGTCCATTATCATGCTTCTTTTCTGCAAAGCTTCTACTAAATAAGTTTAAATTATCTACAATATTATTTCCAAATGATTCATGTTTATGGGGTCTTTGTATTGAAGCAGCAATCTTTGTACTCAGATACAGTGTGTTCCCAAATTCATTACACTCACAGCTACTCCTGGTGGTAATTGTTTTCTTGTCAGAGAATCCAACTTGCATCAACAGACATTTATCTTGGTCATCCTGATGCTGTCTCTCAATCTGTTTTTCAACTTTGCAGAGTTCTAGAAAGAAGTATAATAAAATATCTTAATACTTGGACATTATGGAGAAGCCCTTCTTTAGAAATGCCCTGCCATATGAAATCTGATAATATCTCATTTTATCAGAGTTCCTGGAGAGAGAGTCTTTTACTAACCTCCTACCTGCTGGTCTTTTTGCTTCCAAGAACAATCTTACTCTGGCATTTCAGTCCTTCTTACCTCTACTTATATATCATCTCTGACTTCCATCACCTCTAGGAACCTTATCACCCTTAAATCTTCGATTATCACATGAACTCTTAACTGACCCAACGTATACTATTTCCACCTAGGCAAAAACACAACAGTGTGATTTCTGGACTCAAGTCTTCCAACCGTCAATCCACATTCTCAGTGAATGAGAGAAAAAAAATCTAGAATAATTAACCTGTCAAAAACAAAGAAAACTGTATAAATCTTTGCCTAATCTGGGTTCACCTGTGTATGCTTCCGAGCTTGCATTCACAGTTCTTCAACACCAGCACCACCTTCTCTGCTCCCATCCACACTATTTCTGATAAAAACTCTACCTCTTACAAACTCTGAACCCTTCCTCATGTTCCCTCACTCACATAACCCTGTCCTCCACATTTTGCTGTATTCAGAATCTAGATAGCTTTCAAGATGCAGATAAGTCTTTCCAAAAAAGCTGACCCCGATCTTCCAATTTGAATTATTATTAACATTTAAAGTAGATTATCTGTACCTCTCATTTAGACAATTAAAAGTGCAAACGCTTGCTTTTAATTTCATATTTGACCTATTACAAATTACACATCATTTTACATTTTAACATTTCTGAATCCAGATGTTTCTTACAATTATTGATATGCCATAGAATAACTGGTGGCAATTTTCCTTTCTTAGTGGCAAGTCTTTAAATCAATGGTGTCTTGAAATCAATAAAATATGGTAAATATGTTTTGCACATATACTTAATTTTTAATCAACTTTTATACTTTAGTTTTCTTCTCACTTTCCCCCCAAATTTTTATGAACGTTTTCAAGCATAGAGAAAAGTTGAAAGAAGAGTATAATAACTAGTCATATTACCACTTATATTCAACAGTATTTTTTTTTGTCCTTTTTGAGACTGGCTGCACTGTGCTCAGCCAGTGAGCACTGTGAGCGCACCAGTCATCCCTATATAGGATCCGAACCCGTGGTGGGAGTGCTGCTGCACTCCCAGCGCCACACTCTCCTGAGTGCACCACGGGCTCAGCCCATATTCAACAATATTAACATTTTCTCATAGTAATACTGAATTTTAAAATGGATTGTGCTGAATCTGAACCTCCATCAGTGGTAAGCAGCAGTATGGCCCATGTTGTTAGTTAGGGTTGTGGCTCTCTATCCCAGGAGGAAATCCTGGCTCAGCTTTTCACCTGATGCGTGACATTATGTAAGTCTTCTAATCTATTTGTATTTTACTTTCCCACCTGTAAAACAGGAATTATGACAGTGCCCACCCAAATGGATGTTGAGGGAATTAAATTACTTATAACAAGGTGTGCATGGCATATAGGAAATGCTTTCAAATGTTTACTACTATAACTACTACTACTATTATTATGATTAAGAGCCACTACATTATTGCAAAATGAAGTAATGAGTGCCTCTACATACTTAACATGTTCCTGAATATAAAGTGAAAAAAGTAGGTGAATAAACTGTGCATAGTAGGCTAACACTTTACTTAGGAAGGAAATGAATATATAAATATATATTCATATAGGCTCATGTAGAAAACGATAGAAAGATAAACTTAAATTTTAATGAAGTTTACTTATGTAGAAAGAAAGAAAAAGAGTGGAATGGAAAGAGAAAGAACCTGGATTTCTCTGAATATACCTTATTTTCTAGATTTGACTTTGGAACCAAGTAACTCTTTTGTCAATATCTTATATAATCATAAAGCAAAGTTGAATATAAAAGGATTCCTTTTTTTTTTGTCTTTTTGTGAGATCGGCCGCACTGCGCTCAGCCAGTGAGTGCACCGGCCATCCCTATATAGGATCCGAACCCGCGGCGGGAGCACTGCTGCGCTCCCAGCGCCGCACTCTCCCGAGTGCGCTGCGGGCTCGGTCCTAAAAGGATTCCTTAATAGTAGTTAAACATCTCTTTATTTGTATTTCCTAACCATGCTGAAAAGTCTTGATTCCCAATGGCACCACCAAAATTACCTGAACTGATTCAACTCACTATACACATACAATAGTCTCAGAATAATACTACCACCACCACTATCAGATGTAAGAATAATAAATTAAAACATTTAAGTCCAGAATTTGATTTAGGAATATTAACTTGAATACACGAGATATCCTTTCTTTAAAAAAGTTCATACATATTTCATAGCTCTGTCAAAGAAAAGGCCTAAAAATGATTTCCTCACATCCAAATTGTAGTCTTAAAACATTTTCCAGTAAAAAGAACTGGAGCTCATTGGAGAAATGGCCAATTCCAGGTCCGAGAAAGGAAATATACAAATGAGCCTGGAGCATCTTAAAAAACTAGAAAGAAAGTTAACAAAGAATCAGGAGCCAACTTGAAGGCATTTCCACTAGTCAAAGATGGGACAGTTTAATTTGTAAGAAGGATAATAAATCCTTGGATTAAACATAAAAATGTTTAAATCCATAAGTCCATAACTGACACACAAAAAAAGACATAAGTTATTGGTTACCTTTAGATGATGTTATAAAACCAACTCATTATTTTGAAAACTGGTAAATAAACAGAAAAATTGAATCACATAACCTGTCTTTTCTGTATGTGTAACTCACAGTAACCAAAACTGAGGGGTAATTTCTCTTTCTAGAAGTACTCCAGCTAACCAAAAAGAAGGAATGACAGAATTAGAATATCCCCATTCTATAACCATTAATGAATTCATGGATCTAAGATAGGACAAGAAGAAACAACCACACATTACATGCCTCCTGGTGGAAGTAGCTGGGAAGTAAACTTGCTAAAAGCAAAAACCAAAATCTGATCCATCTTCTACATCTAACTACCAACTTACAAGAAAAATGGGGGACAGAGAACTGTGTTAAATAACACCACAGGGTATTTAATAGCCAAATCCAAAATGTGGAAAACTAAAGGACAAATGATCCAGTTACTTAAACAAGAAATACCAGGCGGGAAAAGGACATGGAGGGGAATCATCTATAGATTATAAGAGACAAGAATTCGAGTAGCTACAGGTACACGCAGCATCAAGAAACTGATTTCTAAATACCATTCCCACTAAGTGAAATCAGAAGTCGTTGGAGAAGTTCCTAATTCCAGGTGTAAAAAAAGGAAAATACAAGATGAACCTGGAACATATGTTTGTGCAGGAAAGTGAGGAAGGGCTCAAAGAATGACAGGGAGGTGTCAAAAGGGCAGAGACACCAGTCTGAAGGGACTCCTATTAGTCAAACTGAGGACAATTTGAGCATGAAAATGAACAGTGACAGCAATGGATGATAACCCACTGAAAAAATAAGAATCAACCAGCTTAGTAATAACTGATTCAGGCAGGAATCACCAGTGAATATTAAAACTACTGGGTAAGAGTGTTTAAGGAACAGGAAATTCATATAGCCTGGCAGTTCCTCCATATGTTAAACATACAATTACCACATGGGACAATTCTAATCCTATTTTTCTACATAAAGGAGATGAAAACATACATCACCACAAAAGTTTGTATATCAATGTTCACAGCAGCATTTTTCATAATAGTCAAAAAATGAAAACAACCACAACGTCCATCAACAGAAGAATGGGTAAACAAAATATGGTCTACCCATACAATGGAATATTATTCCTCCATAAAAAGGAACGAAGTACTGATACATGCTACAATGTGGATAAACCTTGAAAACTTGCCAAGTGAAAGAAATCACACAAAAAGGCCACATATTTCATAATGCCATTTATATGAAATGTTCAGAATAGAAAACAACCAAGAGATAGAAAGATGGGAAAAAAGTTACTGTGCAGAAACTTGCAGGTGAACACCAACTTAAGGAAAGTGTTCTGGTGGGTATGGGAGAGGGGAGGGGGTGTCAGTCTTATATCTGAGGTGCTCATGCTCCTGCCCTCCAATACCACCAAGGGCCATGGCCTTTTCACAAGATATTCTTGAAATCCCTTTTAGAGGGCCCAAGCCCTGACTAATCTGCTGGGAAGGACCTCATGTCCCCAGAGCCTGAGATAATGCTACTTACCTGAAAACCTCCAAATTGGGATTTTTCCTTCTGCCTGGCAAGGCTCTTCCACCTCCAACTTGAGGATGAGGTCTGGTTTAGTAACCTGCTGCCCTATTAATGAGAAATGACAGAAATATCTACTTAGTCTTTGGAGCCTCTGAGACAGAGGAAGCTGCAGTTTGGGGAAGCACCAGGGACCTATTGCTTGACACAGTGGTAAAGTCAAACCATTCGACCTCGGTTTTTAGTTCACAAACACCTTGTCAGGAGAGAAAAGGGGGGTAGGGGTTGTGGGAATAAGAAAGAAAAGGCCCTCTATTGGATACAATAATATGAAACAGCCAACTGACCCAAGAAAGCCATTCTTACCTACAAAGACCAGGTTGCTGAAAGTCTCCAGCATCACATCTCTGTACAGGGTCCTCTGTGGAGGGTTCAGGTACTGCCACTCCTCTTGGGTGAAATCCACAGCCACGTCCTCAAATGTCACTAGTCCCTATAATGGCACATTACTTTTAGTCTAAAACGCTGATCACTGGGTGATGAGGATAGAATGTAGGGGTATTTCTCACTGGGATCCCAGTTCATCATCATGACTTAATATAGGATGTCTAATTCATATCACTTTGAAATGACCTACTTTGTGGGAGAATCAAAAATCATAGTAGAAAAATGATTCCATTAAGTAATAGAATATTTAAGACAATGTGACATTAACACAAGAATAGGAAAATAGTCCAGGGGAAGTCAAAAGAGATTCTAAACGTGTATAGACACCTGATTTATAACAAAGTTGGCACAGTAAAGCAGCGGGGAGAAGATGATCTTTCCAATAAATGTCGATGGGTTATTGAATATCTATATGGTAAAAAATGAAATCTTTTTGTCCCACTCACCATACACAAAAAACAGCTACGAGTAAACTGTAAATCTAATGTGAGAGGTAACACAATAAAGCATCTGTAATATAGGAAAATGTTTTCATAAGCTTGGGATAGGGAAAGAATTCTAGAACAAAACATGAAAAGTACTGTTCACCAAGGAAAAGTCTTGTAAGTGTTCAAACACTGAGAGCAGAACAGTGAGAAAGGCAAGCCACAGATGGGAACATTATCTGCAATATTCATGACTGATAAAGGGTTCTTATCTAAAATACATAAAGTAACCCCTACGAATCAGTAAGAAACATGCAAACCCCACAGAAGAATGACCAAGAGAAGTGAATAGGTAGTTCACTAAATGGGAAAAGAAATGTCCTACGAACATGAGAAAATGCACTCTACCTCATTACCACTCAGGTAAACAGAAAAGTACTCAACCCCATTGGCAGTCGGGTAAATGAAAATGCAAGCCACTTTGAGACACCACTATGCACCCGCCAGAAAAGTCATAATTGAGCAGACTAAAATACCACAGCGTGTTGAAATGGGAACTCTCACACACTGTTAGTGGGAATGTAAACTGCTATAATCACTTTGGGAAACAGTGGCATTATTTCCTAAAGTTAATGATTTGCATACACCATGATCCAGCAATTCTACTCCTAGGTACACACCTTGCAGAAATTCAAGCACGTGTGCTCTAGAAAGCAAGTAGAGAGATGTTCACGACAGCGCTATTTCTAACACTAAATCATGAGAAAAAATCCAAATGTGTGTCAGCAGTAGAACGGGTCAATTGTGACACATCCATTCAATGGAATGCTGTGTGTTAACGAAAATGAATAAACTACAACCACATGTTGTGAATGAAGCAGGTTAATGGGCGCTGGCTACCGGTTTGTCTGAGTCTGGTGAGACGGAACCTCCACGAACATGTGACAAGGACAAGTTACATGGAACAGGTTTAGTACTTACGGATAGGCAGCAATGACAACAGAAGCCTAAGACTCATTGTGAGCTGGTCCCCACGGCTCAGGAAAGTTACGTGGGGCAAATGTAGATTCATCTAAGCATGCCCCACTTGCACCGCAGCTGAGGGGCCCCAGAAAGCCGCCTGCTTGTATTTTACACCTCCAGGGCCACAGGACCCACTGAGCTAAAGCACTGAAGGACATCTGGTTATAGGGGGGCTGGGCCCAGAACAGAGTCTGGGCTGTTCAAGCCAGCCCCCTTCTTATTGCAGGATATCACATTCCTAGCACATTCTACAATTATTCTTGGGAAGCAGAAGTGAGAAAAAGGGGAGAACTGTGTCAGTGCAAGGCCATCCAGAGAACTGTTCTGCACATGTCCAACACAGATGACTGTCACAGATGTACTGATGAGCAAAAGAAACCAGAAAGAAATGAGTACATACTGCATGATCTTATTTACATATAGTAAGAGAACAGGCAATGTTAATTCAAGTCAGGATTGTCATTACTTTTGTTGATGGCAGTGATTTAGGGAGAGGGCATGAAGAAGGATTCTGAGGTCCCAATTATGTTCTATACCTTGGCCTCGGTGGTGGCTACACACAGTGTGTTGACTTTGTAATAATTCATCAAGCTGTACACGTATAAACTGTGGTCTTCATGTATGTTATATTTAAATGTACTTTATATCTGTATACATAAAAATTATTTTCAACAAAAACACAGAGGCAATTCAATGGAAAATGGGAGTTCGTATTTGAAGAAATGGTTCTGGAACTATTTGATATTGAAATGCCCAAAAAAGGACCTCAATGTGTATCTCCAACATATATAAAAATTAACTCAAAATGGATCATAGACCTAAGTGTAAAATTTAAACCTATGCAAAGAACTTGTATTGAGAATATATAAAGAACTCTCAAAACCAAAAAAAAATAAGTAAATGAAAAAAGGCAGAAGATAGATACATCACCGAAGGAAATATAGAGATGGCAAATATGCACATAAAACGATGCTCAATATCATTAGTGGTAAGGAAACTGCAAATTAAAACCATAATGAGATAGCAGTACACACCTATTAGAATGGGGAAAGAAACCTGACAATACTACGTGCTGATGAGGACCTGGACATCTCCTATCATAGGCAGGAATGTGAAATGGCACAGCCAGTTTCGAAAGTGGTTTTCTAGTTGTCTAAGAAATTAAGCACATACTACCATACAATCCTGCAATTCCATTCCCAGGTATATCTACATCAATGAAATGAAAATTACATAAACCCAAAAGCCTGCACACGAACATTTATACAGCAGCTATGTTTTTAATCACCAAATCCAGGAAACAATCCAAAAATGAAACAACCCATTAAAATGAAAATACTACTTACCAAAACTTATGGGATGAAGCAAAATCAGTGCTAAGAGGGAAATTTAAAGCTGTAAATACATTAGAAAAGAAGAAAGATCTCACATTAACCTAACTTCACAACTCCCAACTGATAGCAGTGTCTTGCTATTCATGGTGACCCTGATGAGTTTACTCTAATGAAGTGACACATGGTAGGACCCTAGATAGTTTAAGCTAACAAAATCACCCAGAACAGGGTTGGCCAGGACACAAAAATCTACCCTGTGAATAGAGGGTGTCATAGTTTGTTTTTGCTGCTATAACAGAATTACTGAGACTGGGTAACTTAGAGCGAACAGAAATTCATTGGTTCACTGTTCTGGGGGCTGGGAAGTCCAAGACTGAGGGGCTAGCATCTGGTGAGGGCCTACTTACCAGATCACCCCATGGTGGAAGAGTAAGAGGGCCCTTTTATAATGGCACCAATCCCACCCATGAGAGTGGAGTCCTCATGGCCTAACCACCTCTCAAAAGCCCTGCTTCTTAATACTGTTACATGGCAAATATATCCCAAAATGAGTTTTGGAGGGCACAAACATTCAAACCACAGCAGAGGGTTCAGGCTTTGAGCCACATAACAGCCTGACCTCCAGGGAAGGTAGAGGGGCTGGAGACTGGGGTCAACCTTGTGGCCAATGATTCGATCACACCTATATAATACAATTCCAAAAAAACCCTCTGGAAACCAAAGCTCAGGCGAGTGTCCCTGGTCAGCAAAACTTTGTATATGTCACATCTCAATGTGCTGGGAGGGTGACATGGAAGTGAACAACAGGAGCTTCACAGTTGTGACCCTCCCGATTTCACCCTATGCATCTCTTTGGCTGGTTCTATTTGTATCCCTTGGTATAATAAAACTGTAACAATAAGTATAGAAATTTCATGAGTTCTGAGTCATTCTACCAAATTATCAATCCTAGGTGGAAAGTGAAGACCCTCAAATTTGTAAGCAGTTGGTCAGAAGTGAAGGTGGCCTTGGGAACCCCCAAGTTTATAGCTGGTGTCTGAAATTAGGGAAGTCTTGTGGAGGACCATGCCCTCAACCTGTGAAGTTAGGCTCAACTCCAGTAGTTGGGATCAGAAGTCACCCCAACATAATATACATAATAATTATAAAATAATACATGTCAGAGTTCAGACCAAACATATTAGCCAAATCAATAAATGTGATTAGGCTTTAAAAAGGCTTATTAAAAGAAAAAGATTTTCAGATTGGCTCACAAAGCAAGTCCAACTCTATATCGTAAACAAGAGATATATCTAAGACAAAGTGATTCAGAAAAGCTAAATAAAGGGATAGGCAATGGTACAACAGACAAATGGAAACAGTAAGAAAGCAGAGGTTGAGATCCTGATATCAGAATTCAAGACAAAGAGCAAAACCTATTAAATGTAACGAAGGACATTTTTAATGCTAAAATCCACAATCCACAAGAAATACATAACAATTAATAAATATAAACATCTATGTAACAAATTATAAGCAAACATCTACATGAAGCACAAAGTGCAGGAAATGCAAAGAGAAACAGAAATGTACTAAGAATTAGAGTTACTACTTTCAGTGAAAGACAGATCAAGTAGACAAAAATTAAGAATATAGAAGACCTAGACAACATATTCAATAAGGCAGATTTTACGGATATAAATATGACAGTACACCTTAATCATAGACAATATACCTTTTTCTTCAGCTGATAAGGAATATTCATAAAAACTGATCATATATTGTCACAAATCAGTTCCACGAACTAGAAATATCAAAAACAACACTCTGATGAAAATGCAATAAAATTAAAAATTAATAGTAACAAAGGATCTTCCACCTTGAAATTAAAAAAAAAAAAAAACCTTCTATTAAACAATTCTTGGGGGAAGGGAGAACACAAACCAAAATTATAAAATTTCTTTTTTTTTTTTTTCCTTTTTGTCTTTTTTCGTGACCGGCAATGGATCGCAACTCTCAGTGTCGCGCCCGTACCGGACCGGGACCAGCAACGGGATCGCAACCCTCGGTGTCACGCCCGCACCTCGCTCAGCCAGTGAGCGGCCGGTCTGTACGTGGGATCCGAACCCTCGGTGGGAGTGCCACTGCACTCCCAAGCAGCGCACTGTAGCAGTGCACCACCGGGCTGGCCCAAAATTATAAAATTTCTTAAAACAGAGAAGTGACAAGAATCGTAATAAGCAATCAAGATGGCAGAATAGACAGTCTGCAGCATCACTCTCTCCCACAAATCAATCAAATTTACAACTATAAAAATGTAACATCAGCCAAGCCGGGGCCGCTGGAGCTCAGAGGAAGAGGAGGAGAGACCTATGGAGTTCATGAAGGCGGGAGAAACTACGATGAGAGAAAGAAAAAGCTGCTCTGAGCATTTCGGGCCATGGCTGCTTTAAGGCTCGAGCTGATAAGCGCACGGAGCAGGAGCTGGCAGAAGCCGCAGCTGTGCCCTTCAGGTAGAGTTACTTGGAGGCAGCAGGAGAGAAGAGGGCCTTGGTGGCCCCCAGGATAGCAAGACCGCTAATAGAGTTCACGTGGACCCACGCAAGAGCGAGGAGCCAGAACAACTGAAAAAAGGGAGCCATTCAGAGGCCGGTGAGTCATCACAAGGGACCGGTGCAGGGCCCATCCCATGGGAAGTGTTTGCAGCATGGGTGATGGGGGAGACGTGCCCACCAGGGGAACACTGGAACACAGCAAGGACAGCTGATCTGCCCCCCAATCAGCACAGGACCACTCAGAGGAGACTGGTCAGGAATGCAGAATTGCATGGGTGCATTTTGATGAAAAAATTCAGGCCCAGATCAGAGATTCTACAGAACACAGATCCACCGGGTCTCTGGAGAGCCAGAAGTACCTATAAGGCTAACCATTAAACCCTGCGCTGCACAAAAAGCCTCCCCTAGGGAAACAGCAGCAAAGAAGCAATTTAAACAACCACAGAGCTCAAGTACTGGTTCCCACAGAAGTTCCCCCGTGTTAGAAGCAAAGGGCAGAAAATTAGTTCTGGCCCAGGTGCACCACCAGCACGTTGGGGCCTGCCTGGGAACTGGAGGTTTGGATCTGGGGACTGGACCCCACTTCCACTTCCAGGCAAACTGCGCCAGAACTTCAGGGCCTGCCTGGGGAACCAAGGTGTGGAGAAGGGGACTGGATCTCTCTCCCACAACAAGGCACACCATGCCAGCACCTTGAGGCCTGCCCAGGGACCTAGGGCATGGAGAAGGGGACCAGACTTCTCTCCCACAACCAGGCACACTGAGTCAGAGCCTTGGGGCCCACCCAGGGACCCAGGGTATGGTGACAGGGACTGGACATCTCTCCCACAACCAGGCACAACATGCCAGCAACTCAGAGCCCACCCAGGGACCCGGGGCAAGGAGAAGGAGAATGGTCCTCTCTCCCACAACCAGGCACAATGCGCCAGTGCTTCAGGGCCTGCCCGGGAACCTGAGGCATGGAGAAGGGGACTAGATCTCTCTCCCACAACCAGGCACACCAAGCCAGTGCCTCAGGGTCTGCCCACGGTCCCAGGGCATGGAGAAGGCGACTGGACCACCCTCCCACAACCAGGCACACTGCGCCAGTACCTCGGGGCCTGCCCAGGGACCCAGGACATGGAGAAGGGGACTAGACCCCTCTCCCACAACCAGGCACATGGTGCCAGCGCCTTGGGGCCTGCCCAGGGACCAGAGGCATGGAGAAGGGGACCAAA
>NW_007734345.1:45632-48874 GCF_000696425.1 Galeopterus variegatus | reverse complement strand
AAACCCATTTCAGAGTGACAGAAGAAGCATCTGCTCTATGATAATATTGGGGGACCTGATCACATCTCTCAGCATTGGACAGATCATCTAGACAACAAGTTAACATTATTCTTTCAGAAGGAGAGAAGAAATCTAGGGCAATTAGAGGGGGGAGGGGGAGGGAATGGGGGAAGGAGAGAGGTTGGACAAGAGGCATAAAGAATAATTACGATTTGTAACAATATATATGCTAGTAATATTGATTTAATCAACATATCTCAATGTTCAACCCCAAAAATATGTATAATTGATTTTGATTCAATAAATAAAAAAATAACAACAATAAAAAAATAAAATTTCTTAAAATAATAACAAAAAAAACTACATATCAAAATCTATGGGATATATTATGCAATGAAGAGAGAAACTTGAAAGTGTTAAACACTAATAATAAAAATGAAAAAAATAAAAATCAATTACCAACTCAAATATCTAGAAAAATATCACAAAAATAAAGCAAAATTAAGGTTAATAAAGGAAATAATAGAGATAAAAGAGATAATAGAGATAATAATAGAGAAGTTAGGAGGTTGAAAATAGAAAAACAGTACACCTAATAAAATAAAAATCTTGGATCTTTAAACATACCAAAACATAGGGCTGGCCCTGTGGCTCACTTGGGAGAGTATGGCACTGGTAGCGCCGAGGCCGTGGGTTCGGATCCTATATAGGGATGGCCAGTGCGCTCACTGGCTGAGTGTGGTGCTGACCATACCGTGCCGAGGGTTGCGATCCCCTTACTAGTCAAAAAAAAAAACCCCAAAAAACCCCCCAAAAGATAGACACAAACTACTGATTGACTTAATCAAGAAGAAAAAGAATAAAGACTAGAGCACAAATACATACCATAAATGTGACAAGGAACAATGAGCACCAAAACAGTAAAAAATATTTTTTTAATCCTAAAAGACCTATGTACTTCTGTGCAAATGAATCTGAAAACCTAGATGAAATGGTTAATTTCTTAATTTGTCAAAATTAACCCCAGCAAAGATAGGAAGCTTGAGTGGATCAGATTATGTAGATGAAATAGAGAAAGTTATCAAAGAACCAACTCATGGAAGTTTCACAGAGGAATTTTACCAAGAGTTCAAAGGCCAGGCAATGCCAGACCTATGATAATTCTTCCTAAGCATAGAAAATGCAAAGCTTACAAATTCTTTACATGAATAGAGTATAAACTTGATATATAAGCATATTTAAGAATGTACAAAATAGGAAAACTGCAGATCAGTTTCACTTATGAATATCAGTGCAAAAATCCTAAATAAAATAGATGCAAACAGAATAGAACCACATTAAGACAATTATACAACATGACCAAGTAAGATTTATTCCAAGAATATGATGATTCAATATTAGAAAATTCATTACTAGAATTCACCATTTAAACAGACATATGGAGAAAATTTATACAATTAATCTAATTAATATAAGAAATGCTGATACCAACATGCTGAAACATAATTTAACACCCAATCCTGATTTTAAAAACACTAAAGAAGATTAGAATTAATGGCAATTTCCTTAAAATAACCAAAGGTAGGCAGGTAGGTATATATTGATTTCTTTTTTTTGGCAGCTGGCTGGTACAGGGATCCAAACCCATGACACTGCCATTATAAGGCTGCATTCTAACAAGCTGAGCTAACCAGGCTGCCCCCAACAGATATAGATATACAGATATAGATCAATCATAAAGTCAGCATCTTACTTCATGGGAAAATTCTAGAGGAATTTCAACTAAGATCAGGAACAAAGCAAGGATACCCACTGTTACTGCTACTACATAACACTGTACTATAGGAATTAGCTGATGCAATTAGACATGAAAAAACAAAGGTATAAGAACTGAAAAGTAAAATTCTACTTGCATATAGTATGAGAATATATCTGAAAAACAGAGAATTAACAATTAGGAGTACCAATCATTTGAAGAATTCAGAAAGTGGCACTATATGAAATAAACAAATTAACCAGTAACTTTCACATATGCAAAAATGCCAGTTAGAAGATATAAACAGTAGAAACAATTAATAATAGCAACAAAGAAAATATATTTAGAAGTAATCTTCAAAAGAAATGTGAAAAACCTACAGGACGAAAACTTTAAAACACTGCTGAAAGACACAAAACTAAACAATGAATGAAAAGATATCCCTTGCTCTTGATAAGGTGTAGTAAATAGTTTAATCTTGCTCAAAAAGCTGTCTGGCCACTGTCTTTGGCTTCTAGGAGGTAATCTTTAAGATGTCATGCTTTATAGGGGTGTTTTTGTTTGCACAGGGGCCTTGGGTCACCACAGAGAGTTTAATAACATGATTTAGGGTAGTGGCTGGCCACACCAGAAAGACCAACGATGTGATTTACGGTGGGGTCTTCGGATCACTCTCAGAGGGACTGGAGACTGAGACCAGCTCCGTGGACAATCAATCATGACCACATGATGAAGCCCCAACAAACCCTCGAACACTGAGCCTCAGGAGCATTTCCCTGGTTGGCAATACTCTGTGAGTGCTATCACACATTGATTGCAAAAAATAATAACATGTCTTGACTCCGAAGGCAGAGGAAAATGGAAGCTCTGCATTTGGTATTTTCTTGAACCCTGCCTTATGTAATTCTTCCCATAACTGATTCCAAGTTGTATCCTTTCATTGTAAAAGACATAACTGAGTACAACAGCTTTCAGTGAGTTCTGGGAGTCCTTCCAGTGAATTATCAAACCTAATGGTGGTCTTGAAAAACAGCTAAACTTGCAGCTGGTGTTAGAAGTGAGGGTGGTCTCTCATGGGGACTATTCCCTCTAACTTCAGAGCTGTCCAACTCTTCACAGAATGACACAAAGTCACAAAGATGTAACTTATCCCTAAGTTAATTTATAAATTTATTGTCATCCCAATAAAGAAACGATCTTTTAAATGATGCTAAAGAAGGTAATGCTAAAGATTATATAGAAATGTGTAAGAACAGCTAGAAAAATACTGGAAAAGAAAAACTGAGGGAGAGAATAGCCCTACTAGATACCAAAACATACTTTGATTCGGGTATTTTCTCAAATCACAGGGTGAAAGACCCACTTTTTAATAAATGGTGCTGGGACAACTGGAGAGCCAATTGGAAAAGGTTAAATTAGATCCATACCAACTATACGCCAACAAGTTTGAAAATCTGGAGGAAATGGATAAATTTCTGGACACACA
>NW_007734345.1:38183-43741 GCF_000696425.1 Galeopterus variegatus | reverse complement strand
AAAAGAAATACCACATGTTCTCACTTATTGGTGGGAGCTAAAAATAAATAAATGAATTCACTCACATACACACACACACAAAAATCCAGGGGGGGGAAGAAGATATAACAACTACGATTTTTTGAAGTTGTTACAACAAGCAAACGGAAAGGACATTCTTGGGTGGGAGGGGGGAGAGGGAGGAGGGAGGGAGGTTTCGGTGATGGGCCATAATAATCAACTATATTGTATATTGACAAAATAAAAATTTAAAGGAAAAAAAAAATTAGATCCATACCTCATAGCAGGCACACAGACTAAACACCAAGTGAATGCCATTATGACCTGAGTATAGGGAAAGATTTCCTAACTATGAATAAAAATCCTTATTTAATGAAAGACTGATAAATTCAACCACAAAAATATAAAAACACTTTTGCAAGTCCAAAAACAAATGAGGAACGAGATGAAAAAATTGTTGCAACATACATCACAGATAAAAGGTTAATATCCTTGAGAAGCTCCTGCCCTCAGGACCCTTCTGGACCTTGCCCTCAGTACCCTTCTGGACCTCACTTTATGCACCTCTCTTCATCTGGCTGTTCATCTGTATCTTTTATCATATCCTTTATAATAAGCCTCTCCCAAGTTATTCCAGAGTGCAGCTGAGACTAAGAACCATGCTCTCTGAGGATCTGAAATCACTACTTTTCAAGTCTTCATTGTTTTGTTGTGTGACAGTATTAGCTCTAGAGCTGTGGTAGTCATCTTGTGACCATGACACAAACCAACGATGAAAGGCAAGAAAAGGAACAGAACAACTAACACAAGGATAAATATTGACAGGAGCATCTGTGGGAGAGCATAGGAACACAGGAGGAGATTGGCGAGAGCACTGTGGTGCAC
The DNA here is from genome assembly GCF_000696425.1 of Galeopterus variegatus. NCBI lineage: Eukaryota > Metazoa > Chordata > Mammalia > Dermoptera > Cynocephalidae > Galeopterus > Galeopterus variegatus. The sequence goes on along the minus strand of NW_007734345.1, from coordinate 42,856 downwards.
GAAAGTCCAGGATGGCAGCACAGAGAGGAGTGAGAGGCACACGGCCTCGGCCACCATGTCTCTGGGCGCAGGATGAATTTTCCCTTGTGGCAGAGGGCCCCACCAACCACCATCCTCACCACAGAGGCCTGCAGATCCTTTTATAGGAGGATTCCACAGCCCTTGCAAGCCCAGAGCCGAGTGGGGGGAGAGCCCTAGAATACATGCACTGCATTGCTCCCGAACAGGAGCACCTTCTGTGCACTCCCCACCCTTGCCACCCAAGCTCATGCAGCATGGTGCCACCTTGAAATGAGCCACTGTAGGAGCATGCCCTGCCCTGGTGTTAGTAGCCATTGAGCCTTCCCCAGACTTAAGGATCTGCCATCACCTCAATACACTCACACAAGAGGCTACAATGCCCTGATCCCAGCAGCTTGAAGCCTAGGCCCATAGCAGCTATGATTCTAGTCCTGCATGTCTGGAGAGCCAACCCTAGGCCTGCTGAACTGACACACCCCCACATCCCAGCCAGACATAACAAAGGCAGACCCAACCCTGGCAGAACACCCAACTTCCTTCCCCTCCCACCCCACCCAAGCCAATCAGCTGAGTTCTGTGCCAGAAGAAATAAAGCCTATCTGCATCCTCCCAGAGAATCAGCCATGCAGTTTCACCCTCAACAGTCCCTCCTAGCAGCCTTGCTCACCACCTGAGAAGCTGCTGGCAAGTCCCCCCTCTCGGAAGGCCAGTTTCTCAATCTCACCCACCATCCCAGCAGTGGTTGCACGGGCCCCTTTCTGCAGCTCCGCCTCAAGGCTTCACTCACCATCTGAGAGGAGGCTGGTCAGGCCCCTTCTCTGCAAGCCTTCCTAGCGGCCTTGACTACCACCTGCGAAACATCTGGCAGGACCTTCTGTCATTAGGCCTGTTTCCCAACCTCCCCTACTACTCGAGAGGCTCTTGGCAGGACCCACTCTGCAACTCAACCTTGAGGCTTCACACAGTGCCCGACAAGCAGCTGGCCAGGTCCCTTCTTTGCAGCCCCACCTAGAGGCCTCACCCACCAAGTGAGAGGTGGCTGACCAGGCCCCCTCTTGTCAGGCCTGCTTCCTGACCTTGCCTACCACCCAAGAAGTGGCTGCTCAGGCTCCCTCTCTGCAGCCCCACCTAGCAGCCTTGACCACGGCCCATGGAGTGGTTCAGCAGCTCTGCCCTTGGCAACCTTGTTCCTGAAAAGCCAAGGGAAGCACGACCTCACACCTGGCCCTAAGAAATGGTGGAGCAGACGGGCCACTGGCAGAACCGTATCCAGCTTGCCAAGCCAAAGCACAGCCGTGCCCACAGCTCAAACAGCCCAGCTGTCACACCCTGGGAAGACCCGCCTCTGAGTCTTTGAGCCATCACACGTACATGGATCCGAGTGAGAAACAGCCTAGCCGACATGTCCCTGCCGGGCACATCCCTGGTTAGAGAATACAGTGATCCTGCCACTGGCAAACCAATCCCAGAGACCCTGACAGGTCACACACCCACACCCCCAGCCTGAGAATCAATACAGAAAACCCATCTCCAGTGAGTCAGCTCCCAAAACAACTGACCACATTGTGCTTGTGCACACCCCCGGCCTGTGAACCAACCCAGCAAACCCTTCCCTGGCAAAGCTGTGCCACTGCCACCACAAACTTCCCAAGCACGGTCTGCTGAGCCACTTGCAGATAGAGCCAAAGCAGATTACAGCTGAAGAAACTATACAGACCCTACACTACTGCACCCATCAGAAACCTAAAGACTCTACCAAAAATTCCTAGACCTAATAAACAAATTCAGTAAAGTGGCAAGATACAAAATCAACATACAAAAATCTGTAGCATTTCTATATGCCAACAACAAACTAGCAGAAAATGAAATGAAGAAAGCAAGTTCATTTATAACAACAACCCCCCCAAATTAAAATACCTAGAAATAAATTTAAGCAATGAAGTAAAACATCTCTACAAGGAAAACTATGAAATACTGATTAAAGTAATTACAGAAGACACACCAAAAAAGGAAAAGACATTCCATGTTGATGAACAGGAAGAATCAATACTGTCAAAATGACCATACTACCCAAAGTGATCTACAGATTCAACACCGTCCCCATCAAACTAGCAATGACATACCTCACATAAATAGGAAAAAAATCCAAAAATTTATATAGATCAACAAAAGATCCCAAATAGCCAAAGCAATCCTGAACAAAAAGAACAAAGCAAAATGCATCACACTTCCTGCCTTCAAAATATACTAGGAAAATGTGGTATATTTACACAATGGAATACTACTCTGCCATAAGAAAGAATGAAATACTAGGGCTGGCCCGTGGCTCACTTGGGAGAGTGTGGTGCAGATAACACCAAGGCCACAGGTTGAGATCCCCTTACCGGTCATCTTTTTATTAAAAAAAAAAAAAAAGAAGGAATGAAATATTGCCTTTCATTGCAACATGGTTGACCTTAGAGAAAATTATATTAAGTGAAATAAGCCAGGCACAGAAAGAGAAATACCACATGTCCTGATTCATAAGTGGGAACTACAAAAAAAGAAAAATACAACAGTCACGATGAAGATAAAGAAGATAACAGAAGTAAGGTTACCAGAGGTGGGAAAGGGGAAGGGGGTAAGAGGAATTGGTAAAGGGCCGTGAAAATTGATTACATGGTATAATTTTGTATGTACTAATTATCCTGATTTGAACATCATAAATTGCACACAGGTACTGATATTCAATGATGTACCCCACACATACACACAATCAGCTATGTTCCAATAAAAAATGTAAAAAATATATATGCCAAAATATTATAGTGAAAATGACTATACTACCCAAAGTAATCTACAAATTTAATGCAATCCCCATTAAAATTCCTATGACATTTTTCTCTGACATGGAAAGAACTATACAATCATTTATCTGGAATAACAAAAGACCACGAATAGCCAAAGCAATGCTAAGCAAAAAAAATAAAGCTGGAGGTATTACTCTACCTGACTTTAAACTATACTACAAAGCCATAATAACCAAAACAGCATGGTACTGGTACAAAAACAGAGACACTGATCAATGGAATAGAATAGAATACCCAGAAATCAACCCACGCACTCACTGCCATTTGATCTTCAACAGAACAGAGAATCCAGAAATAAATCCACATATCTATAGCCAACTGATTTTCAACAAAGAAGCCAAGAACATACAAAGGACAGTCTCTTTAATAAATGGTGTTGGGAAAACTGGAGATTCACACACAGGAGAGAGAGAAATACCACATATTCTCACTCATGTGGAAGCTAAAAAAGTTGATCTCATAGAAGTAGAGAGTAGAAAAAGGCTTACTGGAGACTGGTGAGGGGATGGAGGAGGGAGGATGGGGAGAGGGTGCGGAATGGATCTCAAACTACAGAAAGATAGGAAGAATAAGATCTAGTGTTCTATAGCAATTCAGGGAGACTACACTCAACAACAAATTACTGTATAATTTCAAGTAGCTAATTGAGAGGATTTTGAATGTTTCCAACACAAAGAGGTAATACATGTTTGAGATGATATTCTAAATAAATACCCAGATATGATCATTGCACACTGTATAAATGTGCCCAAATATCACATTGTACTCCATAAACATATTCAGTTGGTTAGAGTGCAGCCTTATAATGCCGAGGTCACCATACCAGCCAGCTTGAGAAAAATAACAATATATATAAAACAAAAAGAAATAGAGGGTAGAATAGTGGTTACCAGAGGAAGAGAAGGGGAGTGGGGAGATGGGGAGAGGTTGGTAAATAGGCACAAAAGTTACAATTAGATGGGAAGAATAATTTCTGGTGCTCTAGGGTAACTGACTACAGCCAATAATATTGTATTGTATATTGCAAGATAGCCAGAAAAGAGGATCTTGAATGTTATTACCACAAAGAAATGACAAACATTTCGGTGCTAGATATGCTAACTATTCTCACTGGATCATTATACAATATATGCATGTATTGAAGTAACAAACTGTACCCCATAAAAATGTATGATAAAAAAAATTTTTAAGGTTAATATCATTAATAGTAATTAAGAAAATCTTAAAAATCAAGGTGAAAAAGACCAAATACCTAATAGAAAACAGGCAAAAAAAAAAAAAAAAAAAGGAAAGACAATTCAAAATAAAGACATAAAAATGGCTCTTAAAAACATGAAAAGATATTTAACTTCACTCACAGAAAAAAGCTAATAAAAATTACATAGAGATGCCATTTCTTAACGGATCAGAAAAAATTAAAAAGCCCAACAACATACTCTGTTGGTACATTATCATACACTGTGGAAAGTGTTTACAACCTCTATAGAAAAAAATTTGGCAATATCTAACAGGACAAAGAAATCCTGAGGAACTCTTCCTGATTAAAATATAAAGACTTGGGCCAGCCCGGTGGTGCACTGGAGAGTGCGCCGCTTGGGAGCGCGGCGGCGCTCCCGCCGAGGGTTCGGATCCCATGTGGAGACCGGTTCCCGCTCACTGGCTGAGCGCGGTGCGGGCGCAACACTGAGGGTTGCGATCCCGTTACCAGTCAGTAAAAAAAAGACAAAAAGAAAAAAAAAAAAATATATATATATATATATATATATATATAGAGAGAGAGAGAGAGAGAGAGAGAGAGAGAGA
>NW_007734345.1:20295-38032 GCF_000696425.1 Galeopterus variegatus | reverse complement strand
AAAAAAAAAAAAAAATATATATATATATATATATATATATATAGAGAGAGAGAGAGAGAGAGAGAGAGAGAGAGCGAGAGAGACTATATACTGTACAATACTATTATATCAATACTAACTTTCTCAGTGTGTTAACTGTAATTTAATGATATAGAAGAACATCTCTTGCTCTTAGGAGATTGAGGAGACCAGCTCCTGGCTAAAAACCTATGTGTGATTTTTCAGGCCTGACCAATGACATTTACAAAGACTTTAGCTGGCAGGCCTTGGGGAGAAAGCTGCCCCCTCCCCAACCAGACTTGGTTACATATTGACCCAGCAAGGCTACTTATAGGAATGTATATAGAAGACACACCTGCCCCAAAAGGAAACAACATATGTACAAATTATTTCATTGCAGCATTATTCTTAATTGCAAAATACTGGAAACCAAAATTCTCACACATGTAGGAAAGTGGTTGAGCAAACTGGCACATTCACCAATGGAATACTCTGCAGCTATAAAAATGACTCAGAGGCTGGATGGTTAGCTCAGTTGGGTAGAGCACAGTGCTGGTAACACCAAGGTCAGGGGTTCAGATTCCCTTACCGGCCAGCCACCAAAAAAAAAAAAAAAAAAAAAAAACACACCAGATTGAGGAAGATATTTGTAAATATATGGAGCGATTTCTAGGATATAGTGTTAAGGGGATAAGGCAAAGTGCAAAAGAATAAATAAGTAAAGTATACTACATTTTGTGTAACAAAAAAGGGGAAATAAAAATACATACCTATCTGCTTATTTTTTAAAAAGAAAGATAAGCATCAATTAGAAACTAAGAAGATTGGTTATCTCTAAGGCAGAAAGAGAATGAGGTAAAAGGTACAGGGGACAGGTGACAATTCTGCACTTTTCTGTTTAATTTTGCCTCTTCAAATCACATTAACATTTTACATATAAAATTAAGAATAAAATTTAAAAAACAAGGATGGGGACCGGCCCAGTGGCGCACTGGAGAGTGCGCCGCTTGAGAGCGCGGTGGCGCTCCCGCTGAGGGTTCAGATCCCATGTGGAGACCAGTTCCCGCTCACTGGCTGAGCGCGGTGCAGGCGCAACACCGAGGGTTGCGATCCCGTTGCCAGTCCCCGGTACGGGCGCGACACCGAGGGTTGCGATCCTGTTACTGGTCAGTAAAAAAGACAAAAAAGACAAAAAAGGAAAAAAAAAAAAAAACATGGATGGGAAAAAAATAAAACCTAAAATGGAATACAAACTAGAAAAATAAACCTAACTATATATCAAATAAATAACATAAGCACACTGGATAGGAAAAAAAGAAAAGAAAAATAAAAAACTAGTCCAATTAAATTTTGGATGGAATACTTTCACTACATATCCTTAGTCTAAAGATAAAAGGCATGCAAACAAATTATCTCAGTAGGTTGGTTTTTCACCGTTATATGGAGCAGGAATTCTGACTTTACTTTCTGTATATTGTAGACTAAGCAAATGAGTCAAAATATTGATGCTAGGAGTCAGTGCTCTCATTGTTGGAGAGGGGGGATACAAATATGGAATGAGGGATGGCTAGGAAGATTCCTAGGATACTGTATCAACTCAAGGTGTGTGTGTGTGTGTGTGTGTGTACACATACACAGACATATAATGTAGATATATGTGTGCACACACGCACACATACGAACAGCTCTGTTCACAGAAAACACTTAGAAATAATGATGCCCCAGCAGCAATGAGCACACCCAGCACCCTGATTTTGCTTTCTAAATATAATTATCCACTAACAGGAACCAGGACTCCTTGGACAAATGGCTGATTCTAGGGCTAGGTCAAGTACAGTGAAAGATGAAGGCTGGAACATCTTGAGGCAGAAAGTAAGGAAGTGCTCAGAAAATTATAGGGATGTGTCAAAAGGACACAAAAGCAAGCTTTAAGGGGCTCCCACTGGCCAAGTCAGGGACAACTGAGCATCAGAATAAATAATCACAGCAATATTAATAATATTAAATAAATATAATATTATTAATATTAAATAAAATAAAAACCCATAAAAATAAAATAAAATAATTTACTACTGATATGAATAAATAAAAGAGAAGAGGAAGCCCTTTCTTATAGTAAGATGACAATAAATGCAGAAGAAATGATAAGAGTTAGAAAATTGTCATTTGGCAACTGTCACAGTAACTGATTCAGGCAAGATTTATCAATGGATACTAATACTAATAGGTGAAAGTTTGACGAGGAACAGGACATTTATAGAGCCTCAATGCACTACCCCACAAATTACTTATTAATTACAAAGGAAAAACATAGTAACTTTATAGTGAGAAACCTAGCAAGTGAGAGAAACTTAAACAAAGGATCAAAATTAATATCAACAGTGGGACAAATTGACATCATATGCCCCCTGATGTGATGCAACAAGGACATGACATCTCTTATATAGTTTTCCCGCCAAAAATGCATAACTTCAATGTAACCATGAGAAAACATTAGACAAACCCAAAGCGAGAGACATTCTACAATATACGTGGCCTGTATGCTTTAAAAATGTCACAGACATGAGAGACAAAGAAATGTTGAGGAAGTCTTCTCGACTAAATTATAAACACTATATACTGCATAATACTATTATATCAATGTTAACTTTCTCAGTGTGTTAGCTGTAATTTAATGATATAGGGAAATGTTCTCGTTCGTAGGAGATCATGGAGACTAGGTCCTGGATAAAAACCTATCAGTGATTTTTCAGGCCCAGCAAATGACAATTACAAAGACTTTAGCTGTCAGGCCTTGGGGGAGAAACCTGCCCCCACACCAGACTTGGTACACAGCCAAGATATTACAGTCGTTAAAGAAACTTACAAGACTCAGGACCTTCTGGCCAGCTATGCTCTTACACATATTTTCATTCCTAGGCCAGGTGTCTTCACTGGAAAATGATCATTGGTAACTCGACTCAAATTTCTAGGTTTGTTCATGCCACTCCTGCTGGTTAATAAGCTGGGGTAACCTTCCACATGAGGTCAGATCACTTGGCCCGCGACACAATCCAAATCATAACCGACAAGTTCACAGGCATGAAAAAAACAGCTACTGCCAAAATAACAAAAATTAACCACCACCACTACCACCACCAAAAATATATAAAGATACTAATCAGGCACCCTCCCCTAAATAACTGGGCAAGAGCATTCCTGAAAAAAAAAATCTCTGGGTCTGGTTACTCAGTAACAAGGCCTCAAGAGAAGAGACTGATGGGCTGCTCACTAGAAAAGAAAATTAACCTGTTCGATATATAGGATCATGTCATCTGCAAACAGGGACAGTTTGACTTCATCTTTTCCAATCTGGATGTCCTTTATTTCCTTCTCTTCTCTGATTGATCTGGCTAGTATTTCCACTATTATGTTGAATAGGAGTGGTGAGAATGGGCATCCTTGTCTAGTTCCCGCTCTTAAAGGAAAAGCTTTCAGCTTTTCCCCATTCAGGATGATATTGCCAGTGGGTTTATCATATATGGCTTTAATTATGTTGAGATACTTTCCATCTATACCTAACTCGTAGAGAGTCTTTATCATGAACAAGTGTTGAACTTTATCAAATGCTTTTTCAGCATCTATAGAAATGATCATATGATCCTTGTGTTTGATTTTACTGATATGGTGTATCACATTTGTTGATTTGTGTATGTTGAACCAACCTTGGATCCCTGGGACGAATCCCACTAGATGATGGTGTATAAGTCTGCGTATGTGTTGCTGTATTCTGTTAGCTAGTATTTTATTGAGGATTTTTGCATCTATATTCATCAAGGATATTGGCCTGTAGTTTTTGTTGTTGTTGTTGTTCTATCTTTACCCGGTTTTGGTATCAGGGTGATGTTTGCTTCATAGAATGAGTTTGGGAGAATGATTTCAGCAAAGTTACAGGATACAAAATCAACACACAAAAATCAGTGGCATTTCTATTCTCCAATAGTGAACATGCAGAAAGAGAAATCAAGAAAGCTTGCCTATTTACAATAGCCAACAAAAAAATAAAATACTTAGGAATAGTTAACTAAGAATGTGACAAATCTCTATAATGAGAACTACAAACCACTGCTGAGAGAAATTAAAGAGGACACAAGAAGATGGAAAGATATCCCATGCTCTTGGATTGGAAAATCAACATTGTGAAAATGTCCATACTACCCAAAGTGATCTACAAATTCAATGAAATCCCCATCAAAATTCCAATGACATTTTTCTCAGAAATGGAAAAAACTATCCAGACATTTATATGGAATAACAAAAGACCATGCATAGCCAAAGCAATTCTGAGCAAAAAAATAAAGCTGGAGGCATAACACTATCCGACTTTAAACTATACTACAAAGCTATAATAACCAAAACAGCATGGTACTGGCATAAAAACAGACACACTGATCAATGGAATAGAACAGAGAATCCAGAAATCAACCCACACACCTACAGCCATCTGCTCTTTGACAAAGGCACCAAGGGGAAGAGACAGCCTCTTCAGCAAATGGTGCTGGGATAACTGGACATCCATATGAATGGATGGAGTATGAAACTAGACCCATACCTCTCACCATATACTAAAATAAACTCAAAACAGATTAAAGAATTAAATATACACACTGAAACAATAAAATTTCTTAAAGATAACACAGGAGAAACACTTTGGGAAGTGGGACTGGGCACAGACTTCATGAATATGACCCCAAAAGCACGGGCAACCAAAAGAAAAATAAACAAATGGGATTATATCAAACTAAAAAGCTTCTGCACAGCAAAAGAAACAATTAACAGAGTTAAAAGACAACCAACAGAATGGGAGAACATATTTGCAAAATATACATCTGACAAAGGATTAATATCCAGAATATACAAGGAATTGAAACAACTTTAGAACAAAAACACAAGTAACCCAATTAAAAAATGGGCAAAGGAGCTAAATAGGCATTTCTCAAAGGAAGATATACGAATGGCCGATGCATGAAAAAGTGCTCAACATCACTCAGCATTCCGGAAATGCAAATCAAAACCACACTGAGAAAACATCTCACCCCAGTTAGGATGGCTAATATCCAAAAGACTGTGAATGATAAATGCAGGTGAGGTTGTGGAGAAAAAGGAACTCTCATACACTGTTGGTGGGACTGCAAAATGGTGCAGCCTCTATAAAAAATGGTATGGAGGTCCCTCAAACAACTGCAGATAGATCTACCATATGACCCAGCTATCCCAATGCTGGGAATATACCCAGATGAATGGAAATCATCAAGTCAAAGGTACACCTGTTCTCCAATGTTCATCACAGCACTATTTACAATAGCTAAGAGTTGGAACCAGCCCAACTCTTTGACAAAGGCACCAAGGGGAAGAGACAGCCTCTTCAGCAAATGGTGCTGGGATAACTGGACATCCATATGAATGGATGGAGTATGAAACTAGACCCATACCTCTCACCATATACTAAAATAAACTCAAAACAGATTAAAGAATTAAATATACACACTGAAACAATAAAATTTCTTAAAGATAACACAGGAGAAACACTTTGGGAAGTGGGACTGGGCACAGACTTCATGAATATGACCCCAAAAGCACGGGCAACCAAAAGAAAAATAAACAAATGGGATTATATCAAACTAAAAAGCTTCTGCACAGCAAAAGAAACAATTAACAGAGCTAAAAGACAGCCAACAGAGTGGGAGAAAATATTTGCAAAATACACATCTGACAAAGGACTAATATCCAGAATATATAAAGAACTCAAACAACTTTACAAGAAAAAAACAAGCAACCCAATCAAAAAATGGGCAAAAGAGCTAAGCAGGCATTTCTCTAAAGAAGATATACAAAAGGCCAACAGTCATATGAAAAAATGCTCAACATCACTCAGCATCCAGGAAATGCAAATCAAAACCACACTGAGATACCATCTCACCCCAGTTAGGATGGCAAAAATCCAAAAGACACCGAAAGATAAATGCTGGCATGGCTGCGGAGAAAAAGGAACTCTCTTACATTGTTGGTGGGAATGCACAATGGTGCAACCCCTATGGAAAATGGTTTGGAGGTTCCTCAAACAATTGAAGATAGATCTACCATATGACCAGCTATCCCACTGCTGGGAATATATCCAAAGAACCGAAACATCAGTAACAGGGCCTCTTATAACCCCCACCCCCCTAACTGAACAATAGAAGGCAACCCAGACCCCAACCATATAGCAACCACCAGCCCAAATGTCCATCATCAGATGAGTGGATATGGAAACGTTGGTATATCTACACAATGGAATACTACGCTGCTATAAAAAAGAATGAAATACTGCCATTTGCAACAACATGGATGGACCTAGAGAGAATTATATTAAGTAAAACGAGTCAGGCACCAAAAGAGAAATATCACATGTTCTCACTTATTTGTGGGAGCTAAAAATAAATAAATACACAAATAAACTGGGGGGGGAGGGAAAACGACAAAACAATTACAATTCCTTGAAGTTGATATGACAAGCGAACAGATATGAAGTTGTTGGGATGGAGGGAGAGAGGGGAGGGGGTAGGGAGGTTTTGGTAATCGGCCACAACAGTCAACCACTATGTATATTAACAAAATAAAATAAAATAAAATAAAATAAAACAATAAAAAAGGAAAAAAAGTAAAGAAAATTAACGACCAGGTGTGGGCCACACCGGGATCAACAGAAAGGTCTGCTGAGTTCCCCATGGTGATGGCTCTATGACTAACACAAGAGCTATGCTGAAGTATTTAGGAATAAAATATCATTGTCATGTCTGCCATTAAGTCTCAAACTGTCACTCCCAAAATAAATGTGTATGTATGTTTACAGAAAGACAGATAAAGTAGAAATGAATGTCGTAAAAAGTCAACAATTGGTGAATCTGGGTGAAAGGTATGATTATTCATTGCACTATTCTTGCAACTTCTCCATAGGAAATGGCTAACACATATGGAAATTTGGCCAACCTCACTAATTAAATAAATACATGAAAATGAGAAATCATCTATCAATTATCTGATTAGCAAAGTCTAAAAACACTGATAATACATACTTTTGGGGATAATATTCAGAAACAGGCATTCTGTTGCACTACTAGTGAGAGTGTGACCTCGTTAAGCCTGTTTAGAAAGGAATTTAGCAATTCATCTTAAAAACTAAAACAATTTATTTATTTCAGAAATTCCAGTTATAGTAATCTGTCCTATAGAAATGTCCCCACAAGAATGCAGACATGCACAGACATTCATTTGCATCCTAATTTTCTGTGATAGTATAAAATTGGAAGCAACCCAAAATTCTATCAATAAGGGACCAAATAAAAGAAAAATAAAGGTACAAATTTGAATTATAATTGTTATGGACTGAATTGTTACCCCCCCCCCCCCAAATTCATATGGGAATCATGCTGCATTATTGAAGTCTTGTATTAAATGTGATTAAATACAGAAATTTAAAACTCCTAACCGTTTTTAAATGTAGAGCTAATGTTTTTATAGCGTATGCTTGCATTTGTGAAATAGGTTATCTAGAACACCTTTTAATTGGCTTTCTGTGTGTGTGTATGTTACAGGCTGCAAATAAAAATGTTGCTAAAGTGCCACCTCCTGATTCATATGTTGAAGCCCTAACCCCCAGTGTGACTGTATTTGAGGACTGGGCCTTTAAGGAGGTATTCAAGATTAAATGAGGGCATAAGGGTGGGGCCCTAATCTGATAGGACTGGTGTTCTTAGAAGAAGAGACACCAGAGCTCCCTCTTTCTCTGTGCACCCACAGCGGAAAGGCCACATGAAGCCAAAGTAAGAAGGCAGCTATCAGAAAGCCGGGAAGAGAGCCCTCACCAGAAACCAACCATGCTGGCACCTTGATCTTGGACTTCCAGTATGGAGAACTGTGAGAAATAAATTTCTGTTAAGTACCCAGTCTATAATGTTCTAGTATGGCATCCTGAACTGACTAATACAATAATCACATGTAGTTCTTAAGAAGGAAAAGATAGTTCTCTGCTCTGATGTGGAAAATGACCATAATTTAGTTACTCGGTAGGTATGTGTTAAGTTACCATGTAGGGTGAAAACCACAAGCTTGCAAACTATATATACATGCCTTCAGTCTGATAGAAATGGTAGACTTCTACTTTGGACGTGATGGCATACGCTCCTCTTTCCCTGCTCTTCCCCAATAAATACAACTATAAACCCTGAGAGTAATGTAAGAGGCAACCAAAGAGGACTCTGAAAGAAGGAAAGTGGAAAGCAGGCTGGTTAGTGACCCAAAATCCGAAACATCAGTAACAGGGCCTCTTATAACCCCCACCCCCCTAACTGAACAATAGAAGGCAACCCAGACCCCAACCATATAGCAACCTGGGTAGTCTCAGTCTTCCCTCAAATCAACAGGAGTCCCTCCAACTCCACCAGACAAGCCTGTGACATCAGCAAAGGAGATTAAACATGAGCCTTGCAGATGATAAGCAGCCAAGGAAAGCACTCATCTTCCCCTCTCCCACTGAGACTTTCTTCCCCCATCTGGACACCTCCCCCACTTGGAGAAACCTGGCAGTCAGGTAGCACTGGCAGGCGATCCCCACGCAGCCAGGAAATGTTCTTCATCCTTGCAGGTGAAAGAGCCCCTTCTTCCACTGAGAGATGAGGCACCAGGCAGATACAACGGGGAAACCTAGATGTAACACGTACCCAGCCTAGGAAGCACCATTTGTCCCCTGTGCACTGAATTCCTATAATTATTTGTTGCCTGGGCACCCATTTTGAATACAAGCTGGACTTTCTCATACAAGATGCAGGGCTTAGCCACCCTTGACACAGTTTCCAGTTCTCTGCCTCTGCCTCCTCCCAGTTCCTCAATGTGGTCAATCCAGATACCTGCCTTAAACAACCACCTCCTGGTGACCACGGCCCAATGGGACAGCTACATACAGCCTACCCAACTCACCCTGCTGCACCTAGCTATATCACACCTCATATAGACTGTGCAGATATGCTGCAATGACCACAGCGTGACCTCCTGGAACTTGTACCTGCTTGATCTAAATCCACCAATCAGAACTCTCCAAGGGAAAACTACCCAGATAATACCCTCAACCGCAATAAATGCTTTGGCCCACAGGTCCCCCCAATGCCTCACTCTATATATCTCTTGCATTTGATTGCTTCTGAGTTGTATCCTTTGTAATAAGCCAGTAATCATAAGTAAAGTGCTTTCTTGAGTTCTGTGAGTTGTTCTACCAAATTACTGAACCTGAAGACAGGTTCATGGGAACCCCCAAATTTGTAGTTGGCTGGAGAAAAATGCAGGTAGCCTGAGCACCCCACTTGCAGCGAGCTTCTGAAGTCAGGCAGTCTTGTGGAACTAAGCCCTTAACTTGTGAGGCTGCACTAATTCTGGTGCACACACACGATTTTGGGGAATTTACTATAGTGAGACCCATTTTTTAAAAAAGTAAAAAAGGGGGCCGGCCCGGTGGCGCACTGCTCCAGTGAACCGCTTGGGAGTGCGGCGGTGCTCCCGCCGAGGGTTCGGATCCCACATACAGACCGGTTCCCACCCACTGGCTGAGGGAGGTGCGGGCGCAACACCAAGGGTTGCGATCCCGTTGCCGGTCCCGGTCCGGTACGGGCGCGACACTGAGGGTTGCAATCCGTTGCCGGACACAAAAAAAGACAAAAAGGAATAAAAAAGTAAAAAAAAAAAAAAAAAAATGAATTTGGGAGGATGCAATTCAGCCTACAGCACCTTACAAAGATTTAAAGCAGCCAACATAAAAATGCTTCAATGATTTAAAATTCTCCTGAGACAAATAAAAACAGAAAATCTCAGCAAAGAACTAGAAGTGATAAAAAAGAAAACTAAACGAATACTACAGAACTGAAAAATGCAATAAGCAAATTAAATGCTCATTGAATGGGTTCAATTGTTTAGTGGAGATGAGAAAGGAACCTGAGAATATATCAAAAGAATTTCCTCAATCTGAAAAACAAGAAAAAAAAAAGAGACTGAAAAGTACGAACAGAATCTTAGGGACCCGTGGCAGTATAACAAAAACTCCAATATTTGTATCAGGGACACTACAGCAGGAAGGAGAAAGAGAATATGGCTAAAAGAGTACTCAATGGCTGAAAACTTCCCAAATTTGGTAAAAGGCATAAATGTACAGATTCAAGAAATTGAGCAATCCGGTAATAGGATAATCCATGCCAAGACATGTCAAAATTAAATGTTTGAAAACTAAACACAAAGAAAGAAATCTTGAAAGCAGCCAGAGAGAAACAATCTATTACCTATAGGGATAGAATTGATTTGAATGATAGCAGATTTCTCACCAGAAACCATGGAGGTCAGAAAGAAGTAGCATAATGTTTTTCAAGTGCTGAAAGAACACAACTGTCAACCACAAATTCTATATCTGGAAAAGTTATCCTTTAGGAAGAAAGGGGAAATCAAGACATTCTCAGGTGGAGGAAAACTAAAAGAATTTGTCATTGGAAGACCTGCCCTTAAAGAAACAGAATTTCTCCAGTAAGTTCTTCAAACACAAAGGAAGCAATAAAAGAACAAATCTTGCAACATCAGGAAGGAAGCAAGAACAATGGAAAGAGCAGAAAAATGACTAATTAGATGTAAACACATAAAGAGGAGAAAAAGGAATCAGTGGTATGGGTGGAGAGAGAGAGAATGAAAAAGGGTTATATATATATATAATACAAACTTCCCGAGGGACATTTACCAAACTGAAGATGAGTACTCTCTTGAGACTGATTTAATCAGTCATGCCTTTTTCTATTCACATCCTTTTTATATTCCTGACTAGTTTGGATTTTTATAGGGTGCAACTGTTCCATTTGCAATGAGAAAGATATCTACTTCTTTTGTAAGACAGAGACACCCTACAATGAAACTAGAATAAAAAAAGACATGTGTGCACATAGCCAACCCTCCCACTGCTCAACAAATCTGCCTGGTGGCTCAGTGATATGGTAACTATGGTTTGTCAAAGGCCCACGGTGTTGGTGGTAAGCAGAAGCTGAGGTGGCAGACAGGTTTGGTGCAGTCCGTCTGGTTGGTGCTAGGCAGCTGGAGCACAGGGGTACATACCCAGGGATCTTGGTTCTTGTGGGCAGTACAGTGCAATGCTGGGTATCTGGTTCTAAGTAAGATGAAGTAAGCACATTCCACCCTGTCTCTCCCACTGAATACAGGTATAAACCCCGGACAGCACGCATGAAGCGGCAGTTTGATGATTCTGAAAAGTAGAAAAAATGAGCAGGCAGATTAGGGAAAACGGCTAGATTCTGAAGTACCACCAAACAGACTCTGGGTTTGCCGCTTGCTCTCTGGTATCCCTTGGCCCAGGATCAAAGCAACATCAAACCAAGAGGACAGTACTGCAACACAGATAAAGAAACCACAAGAGCAAGCCCTCTACATCTGGCTTGAGGAGTGGTAAAGGGAATTCCTAATGCTCAGAGGCAGTGAGGGAAATCCATTTTGCATTTTCCCCCTTTCTTTTACACCCTAGACAGCAGAAAATCCATCATCAGCAGTGGAGCCTGGTAGTGACCTAAAACCCAGAGGGAAGAGAATCTGCCTTTCTGATTGGAGGCACTATGGTGCCAAGAGGGTGGAGAGAGACTTCACTGGATTTTTTTCCTTTCTCCCTGTTAGTCCACGACTCGTCTCCACCATGGGCACAGTTGGGGAAAGTGTGCAGCACAGTGGGGTAAGTGAAGTCCCAGTTTTTTGTCGAGAGGATGGAAATGGGGGACCACAGGGAATCAGAAATTACATGGAAAAGAATGGAGAGCAGGAGTTCAGGAAAGCAAGCCCATAAAATCATATATCCATTCCTGTGCTCACCCTCAAACTGTGCATATGTTCATCTAATCCTAAACAGAAAGGCAAATACTTTGAGAACTGAACTAAGGGACAGACCACTGCCTACATCCCACAACGGTCATAGGGTAGCACACAGATAGGATAGGTCCTAATGGCACTGCAAAGGTTTAAAACCTGAAGTGATATCAAAATCACAAATCACAGAGGCTAATTAGAACTTGCAGCCTGAACTCAAGTGGGTTGATTGCCTATCACAAACAAAAACATCAACATTCTCCACAGGATTTAAACAAAATACAAAGTCTCATAACATCATATTCAAAATGCCCAAGACAGGATTGAAAATTACATGGTACACAAAGAACCAGGAAAATGTTGACTCAGAGGAAAAAAGACAATCAACAGCCACCAACACCAAAATAACACAGATGTTGGAATGATCTGAGAAAGTTTTTAAAGCAGTATTACAAAAATACACAAGGAAAAAGGGAAAACACTCTGGGAACCAAGAGTAAAATAGAAAGTCTCACTTTCTATTTCTATTCACAGATGATAGAAGGAAGAACCAAGTGGAAACTTTTAAAAGGTAATAACTGAAATAAACCTCCACTGCATAAATTCAATAGCACAATGGAGATAGAGAAAAGAGTAAACTTCAAGGTAAATCAATAGAAATTATCCAATCTGAGAAACAGAAAGAAAAAAACACTGACAAAATAATCAGCAGAGCTCCTGGAACCTGTGGGATAATACCAAAAGGTCCAAAATTCATGTATCAGAGATCCAGGGGAGACGAGAAAGACAAAAAAAGAGGCAGAAAAATATTTGAAGAAATAATTTGTGAACAATTTACAAATCTGGCAAAAGATGTGAATCTAAGGCCGGCCGGGTGGCGCACTGCTACAGTGTGCCGCTTGAGAGTGCGGCGGCGCTCCCGCCGAGGGTTCAGATCCCACATACAGACCGGTTCCCGCTCACTGGCTGAGCGAGGTGCGGGCGCAACACCGAGGGTTGCGATCCCGTTGCTGGTCCCGGTCCGGTACGGGCGCGACACTGAGGGTTGCGATCTGTTGCCGGACACGGAAAAAAAAAAAGACAAAAAAAAAAAAGATGTGAATCTACAAGTTGAAGAGGCTGAACAAGCTCCAAACAGGATAAACTCAAAGAAATCCACACCAAGACATATCATCATCAAACAGCTGAAAACCAAAAACAAAGGAAAAACAACACATTACTTATAGGGGAACAACTATTCAAATGACTGTGGATTTCTCATCAGAAATCATGGAGTTCAGAGGAAGCAGACTAACACCATTAAAGTGCTAAAAGAGAACAACAGTCCACCAAGAAATCTATATGCAGTGAAGATTTCCTTCAGGAATAAAGGTGAAACAAAGTCATTCATTAACGAAGAAAAACGAAGCATGTGTTACTAGCAGACTTACTCTGAAACAACTGCTGAAGGCAGGTCTTCACAGACAGGCAATTGACATCAGAAGGAAACTTGGACCATCAACAGTGAAGGAAGAACATCAGAAGTGGTAAAAATCTTAGTAAATATAATAAATTATCCTTCTTCTCATGACTTCTTTAAAATGTTTGACAGTTAGAAGCAAAAATTATAACAGTATTTAGTGGTGTTTCCAATGTATGTAGATGTAACACATAAGACAACTAAAACATAAAAAGGTGAGGGTAAAGGAACTTATAAGATGGTATGGTTCATACACTCCACTTGAAGAGGTAAATTATTTATTCTAAGCATACTGTGCAAAGTTAAATATATATGGCAATCTGTAGGGCAACCACCAAAAACTATATAAAGATACTCATAATAGTCCAAAACACAACAGATAAATGAAAATGTAATACAAAAAATGTTCAAATAACCCACAAGAATGCAGAAAAAGAGAAACAGAGGAAAAAAAAGGGAGAAAAAACCCCACAAAATGAATTAAATAGTAGACCTGAACCCAAGAGTATCAATAATTACATTATATGTAAATGGACTGAATATATAAAAGACAGGAATTATCAAAATGAATTTAAAAAATATTATCCAACTTTTATGGACTGAATTGTGTCTCTCCCAAATTCACCTGTTGAAACTCCAACCTTAACGTGACTATATTTGGAGAGAGGGCCTTTATGGAGGTAATTAAGGCTAAATGAGGTCAGAAGGGCAGGGCCCTAAACCAGTAGAGCTGGTGTCCATATAAGAGGAATGGACACCAGAGCTCTCTCTTTCCATGCGTGCACAGACGAAAGGCCATGTGAGGACACAGCAAGAAGGTGGCTGTCTGCAAGCCAGAAAGAGTGTCCTCACCAAAAACCAAATCAGCCAGTACCTTGATCTGGGACTTCCCAGCTTTCTGAACTGTGAGGAAATAAATTTCTGTTATTTAAGCCACCCAGTCTGTAGTACTTTGTTATAGCAGCCCAAGTGGACTAATAGACCCAACTATATGCTATCTAAAAGAACATACTTCAAATATAATAACATAGATAGGATAAAAGTAAGGCTAAAAAAGGGCATACTGTTGAAATACTGTTCAAAGGAAAACCAGAGTGGCCATATTAATAACAGAAGCTTTTTTACTGGAAAGAAAAAAAAAAAATCACCCACGAGTGACATTATATAAGGGTAAAAGGGTCAATTCACCAAAAGGACATAACACTACTAAAATTGTATGCACCTAACAACAGAGCTTCAAAAGATATGAAGCCAAAACTGATACAACTCACATGAGAAAAAGGCAAATCTGCAACCATAATTGGACACTTCATTACTCCTTTCTCAGTAACTGATAGAACCAGTAGACAGAACATCAGCAAGAACATACAACTAAACACCATCAACCACTGTATGCAACTGACATACACAGAATACTCCACTAAAAAACAGAATATACATTCTTTTAAGTATACATGGAACATTCACCTAGACCACATTGTGAGTCAGAAAACAAACTTTAACAGATTTAAAAGAAGTGAAATCATGCAAAGTATGTTCTCAAACCATAATCGAAGTTTATAAAAAACATAACAGAACGATAACAGGAAAATCTCTAGACACTTGGAAATCAAACATCATTTTTCTAAATAGTATACTTTTCAAAAAGGAAGTCTGAAAGAAAATTAGAAAATACTTTGAACTGAACAAAAATTAAAATGCAACATACAAAAAATTGTGGGATGCAACTAAAGCAGTGCTTAGAGGAAATCTTACATTATTAAATGTACACACTGAAAAGTTTTAGATCAATAATCTAAGATTTCTTCTTAAGAAACTAGAAAAAAAGAGCAAAATAAACATAAAACACACTAAAAAAAGTAATAAGGATCAGAAATCAATGGACTTTAAAGAAGAAAAACAATAGAGAAAAATCAATGAAACCAAAAGTTATTTGAAAAGGACAGGAAAATTGATAAATCCCTAGCAAGACTGACAAAGGGAAAAAAAGAGAAGACACAAATTACCCATATCAGAAATTAAACTATAGACATTAAAAGAATAAGGGAATGCTACAAACAACTCCAAACACATAAATTCAACAACTTAGATGAAATGAACCAATTCTCAAAAACCATAAACTTCCAAAATTCACCAAAGGTGAAAGAGATAACATGAATAGTCCTAGAACTAATAAAGAAATTGAATTTTTAGATAGCAGCCTCCCCCCAAAAGAAAACTGTAGGCACAGATGGTTTCATCAGCATAGTCAACCAAATATTTAAAAAAGAAATGACACCAATTCTACACAATATCTCCCAAAAAAGCAGAAGAGAAAGAAATACTTTCCAACTCATTTTAAAAGGCATTATCTTGATACTAAAACCAAACAACAGAAAAAGATAGTACAGGAAAAAAAAAAAAAAAAAAAAAAAATAGAGACACATTCCTCATGAACACAGGAGTAAATGTCCTCAACAAAATATTAATAAATCAAAGCTACAAATATATCAAAAGATAACACAGCACTACCAGTAGGGCTAATTCAGGAAGGCAAGGCTGGTTTTGTATTGGAAATTCAATCAATGCAATCTACCAAGTCTAGGGAAAAATAACCATATGATCATATCAGCTGATACAGAAAAGGCATTCAAAAAATTCAACAGCCATTCATAGTAAAAATCGTCCAGAAAAAGGAAAAAGAAGTGAACTTTCTGAATCTAACAAAAGGCATCTACAAATATTGAGAGAGAACGTCAAACTGAGTGAAGAAAGTATGGATGTCTTCCCCCTGAGATCAAAAATAAGGCCAGGATGTATACTCTCACCACGTCTTTTCCCATTAAACTGGAAATGCTAGCCAGTGTAATAATGAAGGAAACAGAAATAAAAGGCATACTGATTGGAAACGAAAAATAAATCAGTCTCTATTCATGGAAGGCATTTACTGATCTATGTAGGAAATTCCAAGGAATCTGCAAAAAAAACTCTTATAATAAGGGGGTTTAGCAAGATCACGGAATACCAGGTCAACAAACTAAAATCAATCATATTTCTATATACTAGCAATGAATACTGGAAAATGAAATTTTAAGAACAAATTCATTTACAATAGCTTTAAAAATGAAACACATATACGTCTAACAAAACATATCATTATGGACTGAATTTGTACACCCAGTATTCATATGTTAAGACCCTAATCCCCAATATAACTGTATTTGGAGAGAGGGCCTTTCAGGAGGTAATTATGGTTAAATGAGGTCAGAAGGGTGGGGCCCTAACCCAGTAAAACTGCTGTCCTCATAAGACGAAGAGACACCTGAGTTCCCTCTCTCTCTCCCCATGCTCACAAAGAGGAAAGGCCACATGAGGACACAACAAGAAGGCAGTCATCAGCAAGGCAGGAAGAGAGGCATCACCAGAAACCAACCCTGCTGGCACCTTGATCTTGGACTTCTAGACTCCAGAATTGTGCGAAATAAATTTCTGTTATTTAAGCCACTCAGTCTATGGCATTTCGTTATGACAGCCCAAGTAGATCAATACACATGTATAGGATCTGTATGCTAAAAATTATAAAATGTTGATGAAATAAATCAAAGAAGATCTAAATAAAAGGAGAGATATTCTGTGTTCATGAATTGGAAGACTCAACATAGTAAAGATGTCAATTGTCACAAACTGATGTATAGGTTTAACTCAATTCCTATCAAAATCATAGCAAGATAATGTTTAGATATATAGAAAAGATTATTCTAAAATTTATACAGAAAGTTAAAGGAACAAGAACAGCCAAACAATTTTGAAAAAGAATAAAGTTGGAGAAATCATACCACCTGACTTTAATACTTACTATAAAGCTGCAGTAATGAAGACACAGTGGTATTGGTGAAGGGATAGATACATAGATCAACAGAACAGAATAGATAAACTATAAAACTATGAGAAGAAAATATTGGGGAAAATCTATAAGACACTGGTCTGGGCAATGATTTCTTGGATTTGACCCCAAGAGTTCAGACAAAAAAAAAAAAGGGCAAATGGGATTACATCAAACTAAAAAGCCTCTGCATAGCAAAGGAAATAACTGAGTGAAGAGGCAGCCTACAAACTGGGAGAAAATATTTGCAAGCCAAACATCTGATACAGGGTTAATATCCAAAATAGATAAGAAACTCAAAAAACTCAATACCAAATAACCTGATTAAAAAAATTGGCAAAGGGGGGCCGGCCCGGTGGCGCACTGGATAAGTGCGCCGCTTGGGAAGTGCGGCGGCGCTCCCGCCCAAGGGTTCGGATCCCACATACAGACCGGTTCCCGCTCACTGGCTGAGCGAGGCGCGGGAGCAGCACCGAGGGTTGCAATCCCGTTGCCGGTCCCCGGTC
>NW_007734345.1:13516-19295 GCF_000696425.1 Galeopterus variegatus | reverse complement strand
GGAAAAAAAAAAAAAAAAAAAAAAAAAAAAAAAAAAAAAAAAAAAAAAAATTGGCAAAGGAAGTGCATAGACATTTCTCAAAAGAAGACATATAAATGGCCAACAGATATATGAAAAAATGCTCAACATCACTAATCATTAGGGAAAGACAAATTAAAACCACAATGAGATAGCACTTCTGTATTAGTCCGTTTTGGGTTGCTATAACAGAATACCTGAAACTGGGTAATTTATAAAGAAAGAGGTTTATTTGGCTTACAATTCTGGGACGATTCTGGGACGGTTGCATCTGGCACAGGCCTCAGGCTGCTTCTACTCATGGCAGAAAGTGGCAGGCAGCCAGCAGGTACAAGCCAATCACATGGCGAGAGGAAGCGAGAGAGAGAGAGAGAGAGAGAGAGAGAGAGAGAGAGAGAGAGAGAGAGAGAGAGAGAGAGGAGGTGCCAGGGTCCGATAAACAACAAGCTCTCGTGGGACCTAATAGAGTGAGAACTCACTGACTACCCCTCCTCCCCCAGGGAGAGCATTAATCCATTCACTAGGGATCCGCCCCCATGACTCAATCAGTTTCTAACACTGCTACACTGGAGATCAAATTTCCACATGAGTATTGGAGGGGACAACACATCCAAACTCCATCAACCTCACACCTGTCAGAATGGCTATTATTAAAATGTTGAAAGCTAACTGCTGGTGAGGATGTGGAGAAAGGGGAATCTGTATACACTGTTGGTAGGAATGTAAATTAGTACAGCCTTATGGAAAACAGTATGGAGGTTCCTCAAAATATTAAAAATAGAAATACCATATGATTCAGCAATCCCACATGTGGATATATATCCAAAGTATGTGAAATCAGTATGTCAAAGAGATATCTATACTCCCATGTTTACTGCAGCATTATTTACAATAGCCACGTTATGGAATCAATCTAGGTATCTATCAGTGGATGAATGAATAAGGAAAATGTGGTATATATACACAATGAATTACTATTCAGCCTTTAAAAAGAGGGAAATTCTGTCATTTGCGACATGTATGAACCTGGAGGACATTAGGCTAGTTGAAATAAACCAAGCACAGAAAGACAAATACTGCATGTTCTCACTGACACGTAGAGTCTAAAACAATTGAACTTATAGAAGCAGAGAGTAAAACTGTGGTTATCAGAGGCTGAGGGCTGGGGGGAATGGGTAGATGTTGGTCAAAGGGTATAATGTTTCAGTTAGACAAGAGGAATAAAGGATAAGTATTTGAGGTGATGGAATGTTAATTAGCTTGATTTAATCAATCCACGTTGTATACATATATGATAGAATCACTTTCCACTCCATAAATACGTACAATAATAATTTGTCAATATTCAATTTAAAAAAACAGAACAGAGTCCAGAAATAGATCCCACAAATATGGCCAACTGATTTTTTACAAAACTGTAAAAACAATTCAATGGAGGAAAGCTAGTCCTTTCAACAAATGGGGTTAGAACAATTGGAAATCCAAATGTAAAATAATGAACCTCGACCTAATCCTCATATCTTATACAAAAATCAATGCAAAATGGATCATAGGTCTAAATGTAAAACCTAAAACTATAAAGCTTAAAGAAGAAATAGGAGAAAATCTTCATGGCCTAGGGTTAGGCAAAGAGTTCTCAGACATGACATCAAAAACACAATTCATAAAATAAATGATCTGTAAATGGGACATTGTCAAAATTAAAAACTCTTGCTCTGCTAAAAAAGTTGATCTCATAGAAGTAAAGAGTAGAACAGTGGTTACTAGAGACTGGTGGGGGGAAGGGGAGATGGGGAGAGGATAAAAAATATTAGAGATAGAATGGGATCTAGGGTTCTATAGGAATATAGGGAGACTACAGTTAACAACAAAGTACTGCGTATCTTTGACTAGCTAGTCAAGATGATGTTGAATGTTCCTAACACAAAGAAGTGACAAATGTTTGAGGTGATGGATATACTAAGCACCCTGATATGATCACTGCATACAGTATGAATGTCCCAAATATCATACTGTACTCCATAAATATATACAATTACCACGGGTCAATTAAGAAAAATAAATTAAAAACAGAGAAATAGAGAGTAGAATAGTGGTTACCAGAGGCGGGGAATGGGAGTGGGGAGGGGACTGGGGCAAGGTTGGCAGACTAGTACAAAGTTACAAAGTTACATAGGAAGAATAAATTCTAGGTCCCTAGGGTAACAATAGCTAATAATATTGTATTGTATATTTCAAGATATCCAGAAAAAGAGGATCCTGAGTGTTATAACCACAAAGAAATGATAAATGTTTAGGTGACAGATATGCTAACTATCTTGATTAGATCACTAAACAATATATGCATGTATTGAAACAGTAAACTGTACCCCATAACACGTACAATGAAAAAAATAATAAATTAAAATTAAAAATTGTTGCTCTGCAAACAACACTGTTAAGATAATGAAAGGACAAGGCACACACTTGGAGAAAATATTTTATAAATTTATAAAGAACTCTCAAAACGCAACAGTAAGAAAATAATCCAATTTTAAAATGGGCAGAAACTTCTGACCAGACACTTCATCAAAGAAGATATACGAAAAGTAAATAAGCTTATGTAAAGACGCTCAACATCTTTAGTCATTAGGGAAATGCAAATTATAACAGATATTAAATGAGGTATCACTATATACCTGCTATAATGACAAAAATAAAAAGCACTGATAATACCAAGTGCTGACAAAAATGTGAAGCAACTGCAACTCTAATACATTGCCGGTGGAAATGAAAAATGGTTCAACCTCTCTGGGAAACAATTTGGCAGATTATTAAAAAGTTAAACATACCCTTACCATGTGACCCAGCAATCCAATCAGAAATGAAAACTCTAGAGAAATAAAAACATATGTTCACACAAAAACCTGTGTATGGATGTTTAAAGTAGCTCTACTTATAACTGTCAAAAACTGGAAAAAACCCAAATGTCGTTCAACAGGTGAATGGATAAATGAGCCATGGTACATCTAATTTATGGACTACCACTCAGCAATAAAAAGGAAAGAACTATCAATGCACACAACAACTTAGATTAATCTTCAGGGAACTGTGCTGAAGTGAAAAAAAATCCAATCCCAAAAGGTAACATACTGTATGATTCCATTTATACCACATTCTTAAAATGACAAAATTCCAAACATGGAGAACAGAGTAGTAGTTGGCAGGAGTCTAAGGATGGGTATGAAGGGGGAAGGGTGGTGGATGTGGCTATAAAAGGGCAACTTGAGGGATCTTTGCAGTCATGGAATTATTCTGTGCTTGACCATATAAATATCAATATCCTGATTTCCATATTATACTAGAGTGTTGCAAGATGTTATCATTGGGGGAAACTAAGGAAAGGGCACACAGGATTTCTCTGTATTATTCTTACAATCACATGTAAATAAATCATCTCAAAAGGAAAGGTTTAACTTTTAAAAACGGTTACATAATATATACAACCTCACTTATAAGACATTTTTTTCGTGAAAAGATAAAATTATAGTGACACAGAACAGATCTGTGGTTGCCTGAGGTTATAGGTAAGAGGAAAATCACTTGAAAGACAGGTAAGTTCCACAGGAGATTTTATTTCCAAATTACATTTTGACATGATGTCTCCAGCTCACTGAGGAATGCTGCAGGAAATACAGACACATGTCACTTAACAACAGGGATATGTTCTGAGAAGTACATAATTGGGCAGTATCATCATTGTGGAAATATCATAGAGTGTACCTACACAATCGGAAATATCAGAGAGTGTACTTACACAATCGGAAATATCAGAGGGTGTACTTACACAATCTTACAAACGTAGGCTATACAGTACAGCCATTACAATTTTATGGGACCACCACTGTATATGCGGTCCATCATTAACCGAAACATTTTTATGCAGTGCACGACTATCTGCAGGAAACCAGGAACTGCATTTATCATCAGGCTGTGGTTGAAGACAATTCCATTACCCACATGAAGACCTGGCAAAGAAGTGCTTTGAAACGCAATTCCAGGCAACTCTGACTTCCCCTGAGGACTCTGTACTCTCTGCTGATGACTAAGGTGAGCCAGGATACTGGTTACATTTCCCTTTGGCTGCCAGGAACCTCAAAGGGAAACTGGCAGCTCAACTTTAATATCTCTTCCACCCTAAGTCCTCCAAAGCATCTGCATTCTAATTTGGCCTCTCATTTTCCCTGATCCTCATCCTTATTTACAAATAATTTCCTATTTTATGGCAGAGATTCCTACATATCTCATTACATCCACAGTAAAAGAGAGAAAGGAAGAGACAGACAACATACTTAC
Organism: Galeopterus variegatus; assembly: GCF_000696425.1. NCBI lineage: Eukaryota > Metazoa > Chordata > Mammalia > Dermoptera > Cynocephalidae > Galeopterus > Galeopterus variegatus. The sequence goes on along the minus strand of NW_007734345.1, from coordinate 14,942 downwards.
CTGGAGTTTGGCCATTTCCTGCTCTTCCTGGGAAAAAGCAGAGATGTGTGAAGGCTGAGCTGGAACTTCTGGAAAAGAGAAGAGCATACGAAAGATCCCATCAGGCATTCAGTTCCTAGAATTATCTGCCTAGAAATCCCCTCACACACCAGCCGGTCATGAGGCTGCTCTATGCAAGTATTTGTGCAAACATGAGGTTTTAACACCGACCTGTGTATTCTTGACTCTTTTCCTCATGTGAACCTTGTATGCAAAATGGTTCATGTATATTAAGTCGCATACTGACCCATTAAATGTCTTTCTAGGTATTTTCCTTAATGAAATAATTTATCATAACGTATACTAATTTCTCAGTAGGTACCTTCATATCAGGATTAACTTTAATAATGTCCAATTTAAATGATCCAAGTGTACCCGTGATAAAGGGTTAGTAATACAGAAATAAAAGGGATGAAGTGCTACACAGCTGTTAAAAATGTTACATGGAACTGTGCACATTATCTTTGTACTCTGTGGTACACATATCTCAAAAGTTTTTAAGGGCCGGCCTTGTGGCGCACTGGAGAGTGCGCCGCTTGGGAGTGTGGCGGCGCTCCCGCCAAGGGTTCGGATCCAATGTGGAGACCGGTTCCCACTCACTGGCTGAGCACGGTGCGGGCGCAACACCGAGGGATGCGATCCCGTTACCGGTCAGTAAAAAAGACAAAAAAAAAAAGTTTTTAAGATGGTATAGAAAAAAATTTACGCTTGGGCCAACCCCGTGGCGCACTCAGGAGAGTGCGGCGCTGAGAGCGCTGCAGCACTCCTGCCGTGGGTTCGGATCCTATATAAGGATGGCCGGCGCTCTCACTGGCTGAGCGCGATGCGGCCGGTCACAAAAAAGACAAAAAAAAAAAAAAAAAAAAAAAAAAAATAAGAAGTTTAGGGTAATCCAGCATAAATTTTTTTCTATACCATCTTACAAACTTTTGAGATATGTGTACCACAGAGTACAAAGATAATGTGCACAGTTCCATGTAACATTTTTAACAGCTGTGTAGCACTTCATCCCTTATATTTCTGTATTACTAACCTTTTATCACGGGTACACTTGGATCATTTAAATTGGACATTATTAAAGTTAATCCAGATATGAAGGTACCTACGGAGAAATTACGATACGTTATGATAAATTATTTCATTAAGGAAAATACCTAGAAAGACATTTAATGGGTCAGTATGTGACTTAATATACCTGAAGCATTTTGTGTACAAGGTTCACATGAGGAAAAGAGTCAAGAATACACAGGTCGGTGTTAAAACCTCATGTTTGCACAAACTCTTGCAGAGAGCGGCCTCATGACCCGGTGGTGTGTGAGGGGATTTCTAGGCAGATAATTCTAGGAACTGAATGCCTGATGGGATCTTTCATATGCTCTTCTCTTCT
>NW_007734345.1:12275-12836 GCF_000696425.1 Galeopterus variegatus | reverse complement strand
TCTATTTCCTAAGTAATCTATAACTCAAATAGGCTACTTCTTAAACTCCAATAAACGGGACTGTAAAAGTCTCTATTATCGCTCCCATCCCCCTCAGACCTCGCAGCACCATGCCCCGCCCCTCCCAGGTCCCAAACTCTGGGCGAGGCCCAGGGTCAGGTGGGTCCTCTCACGTGCCTCTTCTTCCTTCTCCTCACCTCGCTGGAGACGTTGGGCCCTGGAGCTGGAAAGGGGCCTTCGGGTGCAGATTCACTTCGGCTGGAGTATTCACACCAGGCCCCTACCTTGAGCCTTGGACAAGGGGAGGGGGCAGTGGGAAGGCAGGGCGCGTCCAAAGAGGGGCCTGAGGGATGTGCAGGAACCTTTGGCGCAGCTCACCGTGCTGGAAAATGTGTAAAAGTCAAACTTTAATAGGCCCTCCGCAATCCCGACTAGCCCCGTAACTCTGTCCACCATTGAGCCCCCAGACCCTCACTCCCGGACCCATGGGTTCCCCATCACTCGGCCACCAAACGCACACATCAATGACCCTCACAAACCGCCCTTCACTCAACCTTTGAG
>NW_007734345.1:10311-12030 GCF_000696425.1 Galeopterus variegatus | reverse complement strand
CTCGGCCACCAAACGCACACATCAATGACCCTCACAAACCGCCCTTCACTCAACCTTTGAGTGCCCCAGCACTCAGCCCACGAACCCTGGCACTCGCCCCACAACCTCACTCTCTCGACAACAGAATATCTGTCCACCGTTCAGGAGACCGTTACAAGCACGGGGCCGACGAGCACTTCGCCTTCGGGACCCACTCTGGCACCGCAGCGAGGCAGGTTCTGCGTGCGCTCAGTGGTGCCTTTGAGATGGCGCCCGCCGGAAGTCAACATGGGGCCGCGAAGGTGAGCACGGGGCCGCGGCGCAGGCGCAGAGGGACGGCGGCCGCGCCGGTGACGTCGACGCTCCTGGGCGAGATGGCCGCGCCTTCCCCGTCTCCTCCCCTCCAGGACGGCCGCGCAGAGCAGGCGTTTAGTTTGTTCTGCGGAGGCCGGCAGTCCTAAGACGTCAGACCCCAGTCTTCTCAGGGCGCGGAGGGGACTATCCAATTAAGGAAGAGTTTGTAGCCGGCAAGGATTTCGTGTCTTGAACTTGGAGAGCGTCGACGGGCTTGCAGATGTAATTGAATGGGTAGACAGGATGCGTAGCGGAATTGCTCTGCGTGCACGAAGACTGGGAGGTAGGGAAAACCGCCGGCTCCAGCCGGCGGCCAGGCTGACAGTATATTCTAGCGCTTGAAGGACAGTAGGTCGGTATACAGACAAACAGGAAGCTGAAAAATAAATGAACGGCGATATGGGACACACACAGATACCCTGGGAGTGAAGGGGATGTATTAAGTAGGGGCTGACAGGTTGCTTTCCCTGGGTGGGCAGAGATAGCGTCACTGCTGGGAGTGTAGGCGGTGTGGGCGGGGGCCAGGTGATGGAGGGCCTCTGGCCAGGGACAGAGTTCATGTTTCATTGTGGACATGACGGGAAGCCATCGGAGGGATCATACTTTTTGAAGACCAGTCTGAAGCAATCTGGCATTACATATCCATGTTAAAAATGCACGTAGATTTGACTCATTTGTTTACTGCCTGTCTTGCCCTACTAGAATATGACCCCCACAGGAATTTGTTAAGCACCTCCTCCCTGCCGGGTAGTGTTCTAGACATTGGCGATATAGCAGGGAAGAAAACAGAGCCCCCCAAATAAACAAACATGATGGAGACAGCCTGGGTTCAAACCCCCNTCTGTTAAGTTTCCTTATCGATAAAATGGGGATAACGACAGTGCCTACCTCGTTAAGGTTCGCTGACACATGAGTTGGTAACTGTATAGGACTGAGAACTATGCCTAGAGTGTAGGAAGGTCTATGTAAGATTTTTTTCGTATTATTATTTACACAAAATTAGATTGTGTGTGTGTGTGAAAAAATGTACATGTATGTATGTGTGTGTGTATATGTAAATATAAAGATTTTAATAAGGAGAAAAAAATTTAAAATGACCTGCAGGCTGCTTTGTGGAGAACAGATTGCAGAGGGCAAGGGCAGGAACAGAGAGACCATTCAGAGAGACCAGTGAGGAGGCTCCTGCTAGCAGACACAGCAAGTGACATAACTCAATATTTCCTCTGTGTCGGGCACCGTTTGAAGCACATGACATGACCTGCCTCAGATAGTCTCCACAACAGTCCTATGTCCTCCACTTGTCAGATGAGGAAACTGAGTCCCAGAGAGATTAACTAACTTGCTCAAGGTCACACAGGTTCCTAAAGTCAGATCCATAGCTTCCAT
>NW_007734345.1:7260-8884 GCF_000696425.1 Galeopterus variegatus | reverse complement strand
AAAAAAATCAATTAATCCAATTAAAAAAATGGGCAAAGGAGTTGAATTGACATTTCTCAAAAGAAGACATACAAATGGCCAACAAATATATGAAAATATGCTCAGCATTACTAATCATCAGGGAAATGCAAATCAAAACCACACTGAGATATCATTTCACCCCAATTCCACTGGCTATTATCAAAAAGTCAGAGAATACCAAATGCTGGCAAGGAAGCAGAGGAAGTGGAACCTTTTTACACTGTTGGTGGGACTGTCAATTAGTACAGCCATTATGGAAAACAGTATGGAGGTTCCTCCAACAGGTACAGATAGAAGTGACATATGATCCAGCCATCCCACTACTAGGTATGTACACAAAGGAATGAAATCATCATGTCGAAGGCATGCCTGCACTCCCATGTTCATCGCAGCTCAATTTACAATAGACGAGATATGGAATCAATCTAAATGTCCATCGATGGATGACTAGATAAGGAAAATGTAGTACATACACACGATAAAATACTACTCAGCCATAACAAAGAATGAATTTCTGCCATTCATGGATGCATGGATGAGCTCGGAGAAAGTTATGTTAAGGGAAACAAGCCAGGCACAGAAAGAGAAATACTGCATGTCCTCACTCATAAGTGGGAGAAGAAAAGAGGAAGGAAGGAGGGAAGGAAGGAAGGAAAGAATGACAATAATGTGTGGAACTTTGAGATGGATAGAACACAACCGTTGTCACTAGAGGTGGGAAAGAGGCAGGAGGAGAGGGGTTATCGAGAAATTGGTTAATGGACACAAGGAAACTTTACGTTTCGTAATGATAAACATGAAAATTATCCTCGTTTGATCATTACGCATTGTACACCGTTATTGCTATTCAACTGTGACCCCCAGAAATATGTTTAATCAATTATTTTTCAATGTAATAATAAACAAATATTAGTGGCTATGCAAAAACGAATAAAAGTAAACTAAAAACCAAGCCAAGAAATGTAGCTTCCTAGGAGACAAGGAAAAGAGAGAAAGTAGGGGAGTAACTCAGATCTCTTGCTCTCTGAAGGATCAGAACCATCTGGGTACAAAAGTTTTCTACTCTCTCAAGGCATCAGGAGGTGGAAAAGAGGAATTGTGGGTCTTCTATGCCCCATCGCCGTCTTGCCCCTTCCTGCCCCCAAACATCATCCTGTACCACCTCGTGTATACATACACACACTCCGATGAGGAAGGTGAAATCCTTTAGGATTGGTGGGTGTCAGGGTGTAGCGATTGCCAGATCCAGAAATGTTTCTGAGCTGGTGATACAGCCATTGAGAAACTGTTCCAGGCCCACATGGCACATCCACAAGCTGCGTCAGATGAGGTTTTCTGCTATGGAATCAGGACCCACACTCTGTATCCTGGGCATCCCCTACAATCAGCCCCTCCAAGGGTGACTTCCTCATACACTAGGCTAAGCAGCAGGTGGCTAGGTGAAGTGGTATAGAAAGGTGACAGGTAGCTGGTCCCACCACAGAGTCTGCATGATGTGACACTCTCACCCAAAGACAATGAGAAAGCCTCCCCACGTGGCTTGTGAGTTATCATTACAATTGCTCTTCAGATACATTTTACCAAAACTATGAAAGCACTGCCA
>NW_007734345.1:1601-5914 GCF_000696425.1 Galeopterus variegatus | reverse complement strand
GAATGGGGTAATGAGAGGCAGAGTGAGATAATGAAGAAAAGTTGAGAAAGAATGGAGGTGACCAAACGTAAGAGCGAGCATGTGTGGGTAACTTGAGCTGGTGTTTGGGGGTAATGTGAGGCAGAGGCCCAGGAAAAGGGGGCGGCAGCATTTGGGAGAATAAAGTTGAAGAATAGGTAGAAGGGGAGCGAATGGGGGAGATGATAAGGCCCGGAGTCAATGAACAGAGGTGAAGGACGGGCCACATGAGAGTGAGTGGGAGTCATCTGATGCAGCAGCAGGAAGCAGAAGTGCAGGAAGGAAATGAGTCTAAGTGGGAGTGAATGGAGGGGAAGTAGCAATACGATGTGAGAGAATTTGGGGAAGGACAAGTAGAGAGTTAGGGATCTATGGTAAGCCGAGGTCTGGTTGGGTGAGTATGAGTGGATGAGAGGCAGTGTAAGTGAATGGGGGAATAAGGGGTAGAACGAGAATGAAGGTGAAGAAGCAGTCGAGTGTGAGGATGTATATGTAATATGCCATTTATCCTACGTGATGTGGGGCCCAGTGTGATTGTAACATGGGGCGGATTCCAGTAAACTAGGGTGGAGCAGCGCAGTAAGTGCAGAGAGGTGAAGGAGGTTCCAAGGATGAATGCTATGGTGGGAATGTGTCCTCCAAAATTCAGGTGTTGGTGTTGGGAGGTGGGGCCTCTGGGGAGGTGTTTATGTCATGAGGGATCCACCTTCTTGAAGGGATTAATGTCACCATAAAGGGGGCTTGCAAGAGTGGGCTCACTCTTCCTTGCCCTTCTGCCTTCCATCACGTAAGGGCACAGCAAGAAAGCCTTCAACAGATGCCAGCGCCTTGATCTTGGACTTGCCAGTCTCAGATACTGTGAGGAAATAAATTTCTGTGTTTTATAAATTACCCAGTCTCAGGTATTGTCACTGCAACACAAACGGACTAGGACAGTGAGTAAATGGAAGGGGGCGGTGGTAGCTACAGTGCGGTGAACAGCCCTGACTACCTAGCAGAGGAGGGAATGGTGGCGATGAGGGGCAGAGTAAGTGGAAATGGTGGTAATCACATGGTAGAGCACGACTAAGGAGAGTAGAGTGCGACAGTGTTATGATTGTGGGATAACGTGGCCTCACCGTGAGGCCTAGTACCCAAGACCTGTCTGCCCTTTGTTTGGCCCCAACCCCTCTCTCCCTGCACCTCTTTCTACTATGTCTGGTTTTCTCGCTGTCTTTGTCTCCTTCCATCTTTGTGTATGTTTTAGTATCTTTTGTCTCTTGGTTTCTACCAGAACTGGGACTTGAAAAAGTGGTGAGGCGTCCAGACGCCTGGCTTCTGTGTTCCAGAATCTATCACTTAGAGCTTTGTTCATAGTGCCCAGAGTTCCGGAATGCCCCCGATATCGAACAGCACAGGGTGAGTTTGGAGCAAAGAGTCAGACAGGAGGGCTTTTGGGTGTCGTAATGCCGGCGTGGGGCAGTGTGGTAGTGACCTTCTCCATGCTGATGACGGCTGCTGTGGATGCCAAGATCTATGAACGCTGCGAGCTGGCACTGAAGCTACAGAAGTCCAGCCTCAATGGCTACAAGGGCTACGGCATTGGAGACTGTGAGATGCCAGTTGCCCCAAGTCCCGTTCATGTCCCGAGCAACCCATGACACTCACAACCAGGTCCCTCTTGTCATTTATCTTCTCTCTGACCAGGGCATTGTTCTCCCTGACTGACCGCAAAGAGTGGTTTATCTAACTCTAATGTCATCACCATTATTGCCTTTATAACCATCAACTCTACCATTAGTAACATCAATATTATCACCAAGAATACCATAATCTCCACCATCACTGATATGTCACCAGAGTCAGCAACATCACCACCAGCGAACATAGATCATCACTCTCACAGCTGAGATGACAACCATCCCTGTACTCACCTTCCTCATCCTAGACTTACCAATTCCCAGGCCCTAGCCCACCTCCTTCCGCCCTCTCTCTGGTCCAGGGTTGTGCATGGCACACTATGAAAGTGGCTTTGACACATCCTTCGTTAACCACAATCCCGATGGCAGCAGTGAATACGGCATTTTCCAGCTGAACTCCGCTTGGTGGTGTAACAATGGCATCACACCCACCCAGAACCTCTGCCACATAGATTGTCAGAGTAAGGCAGCACTGGGAATACCCTGAAGCCCTTCCTGGCCCCACTCCCCACACAAGGAGGGAAAGGTGGTTTAAGCCATAATCTCCCGAAACAAGTAGAAAAATGATGGGGAATTAAGAAACGTTGTTTGGGCTGTTCGAGACATCATCAGGTATCCTTACCCAGACTACAATGAGAGGATGTCTAGGTTAGGATAACTCAGAGCTCCCAAACCTTACCTGGAAGGGAAGCTACAGTTTTGTGAGACTCAGGAAACTGGGAACTTGGCTGCATGTGGAATATAGGGAAAGATTGTCCTGATTTGGGGTTGAGATTGCCCAGACACTGAGGGAAGAAGCAGACGTCTGTGTGTAGGAACAGAAAGAAACTACATCCACGCAGAAATGAGAGAACTTTCCAGGAAAGAGTGTAGTGTGGTTGAAGAGAAAACATAATAGCCGTTGAAGTTGTTCAGGGTTAGCCAAAATGGTGGTTGAGGTTGTCCAAGACAGTCCAAAATGGAGACTAAAGGTATTTGGGACCAGCCCGAATGGGGTTTGACTTTGTCCAAGTCCTGTCAACATGAAAGAAGAGATTGCCCAGAAGCGGCCGGCTTGAAGTTAGAAGTTGTGCAGGACTGTCATCCACAGATATTGAGGTTGTCTAAGACAGGGTAACGTGAACAATGACTTTATTGAAGACTAGCTAAAATGCAAGTCAAGATTGGTCAGTTTAAGCCGACATGGAAGTTGAGGTCGTCAACTAGATACACTAGAATGGAGGTTGAGGTCCTGGGCCAATCCTCAGGGAGGTTGAGGTTATTTATAACTAGTCAAATGGCAGTTGAGGATGTCTGTGGCTCGTCAACATGGTGGTTGAGAGTATTCGTAACTGACCACTAGGCAATTAGGGTCATCCTAGTCCAGCCTAGATGGCAGTTGAGATCATCTCGGACCAGGCACCATAGTGGCTGAGGCTGAACAGGACTAGACAACAAGAGATTGAGGTAATTCATAATCAGTCAAAATGGGAGTTGAGTTTATCTAGGACCTGACAACACAGTGTTCGAAGTCACCAGGACTGAGCAACATGGCAGTTGAGTAGGTCCCCAAGCAGCCAACATAGTGGATGAAGTGATGTCAGACCAGTCAGTATTGCAGTTGAGATCATTCATGACCAGGCACAGTGACAGCTGAAGCCATCCTGAGGTGGCTGACTTGGAGTATGAAGTTGTCTAGGACCAGCCAGTATGGTGCTTGGGGTTATTCATAACCACCCATTAGGATAGTCAAGGTCATCCAAAATCAGTCAACAGGAGTTAAGGTTGTACAGAACCAGCCAGCATTGCAGTTCAGGTAATTCATTACCAGCTGACAAGAGATTCAAGGTCATCCAGAATCAGGCAATGCAGTGGTTAAAGTTATTCAGGCCCCAAGGAACCTAGAACCCCTGGGCCCTTCATCATACACTGTCACCCTATCCCCAATGCACCAGGTCACCATGTCCCTCTCTTCCCCCAAGACCTGCTCAACCACCATATTCTGGATGACATCTTCTGTGCCAAGCGGGTCGTGTCCTCACAGAATAGTATGGCTGCCTGGTAAGTTCATGGGGATGGCCTGGACGCTGGGCAGCTGGGGACAGTGGCACTGCCACCCCGTCAACCTGTCCACTCCATACTCTCCCTCTTTTCCTTTCCCAGGGCTGCTTGGACCCAGCACTGCACTGGTCATGATTTATCTAAATGGCTCAAGGGGTGTGACATGCATGTGAAAACTGGCTCAGGATAAATCCATCTATGACTTGTGTTCCCAGAGATAGAGTTTTTCTTTTCCTTTCCTTTCTTTCTCTCCAGAATTTAACAAAGGATGGTGTCTATGAACAATTCGAGAGATGCTTTGAAGGCTGACTCTCTTCATTTTTCCAGTGCCTGCAAGTACCCCCATTCAGTCACTTCTTCCATATAGTCAAAGCTCTAATGAAGAGAGACCATATGACTTGTGCTAGGGTGGGGGGAGATATGTAGTAATTAAGAGCATATGTTTTTATTTTAGTCCGTTTTGTGTTGCTATGACAGAAATACCTGGGTCTGGGTAACTTATAAAGTAGAGAGGATTATTTGGCTTACGATTCTGGGACAGCTGCATCTGGCACAGGCCTCAGGCTGTTTCTACTC
>NW_007734345.1:238-1109 GCF_000696425.1 Galeopterus variegatus | reverse complement strand
TAATCCATTCATGAGGGATCCACCCCCATGATTCAATCAGTTTCCAACACTGCCACTTTGGGGATCAAATTTCCACATGAGGTTGGGAGGGGACAACACATCCAAACTCCATCAGTTGTCCTGGGTTCAAGCACCGTCTCTAGCACTTACTAGCTGTGTTGCCTTGAAAGAGGCACTTAATTTCTCTGAGCCTCTATTTCCTCATCTGGAAAATAAGGATGATAAGGATAGTAACTATAGTACTTCATGGGGCTATTGGCAGGATTAAATTAATTAATGCTTGCAAAGCACACAAAGTGCTTGGTACCCAAGACAGGTATAGGTTTGGAGACAGAGGGGTGGGGGAGTATGAGAATTGGCTTCCCTTAAAAAAGTAACAGTCTCAGTTGAGGTCACTACACGGACTTATTTAAGGCAGATAGAGTCTCTTCAGGGGGGAATGGAATTGGATTCAGCTGACACAGGAAACTCAGTGGGAATTAGAATTTTCAAGTATTCACATTCTCCCACATCCTCCCACATATCACCGTTGGAACACTCAGCACCCCATCCCTTTCTATACAGAGTCCTACGGTTCAAATGAGAGACTGGCAATATAGACAGGGAATTCAGCGGGTGCACAGGGTACTAATTTTTTACAGAATGTCTGCGTTTCAGTCTGTGTCTTGAGCAGATAATTTAGGAGTCTGAGCTTGCCATTCTTTCTCTTTGCACCGGCCAGCCCCATTGGAAGCGGCCACTCCAGTGAGGAAACAGTCCCTCATGTCCTTTGTATTCTTTGGTTGGGGGTGGATACTCACCTACCCAACTCCTGGCTTTCAGTGTTCACTTCATTCAGGGTAAGCACAGAAGATCAAGAAAACAGCTAGCT
>NW_007734345.1:0-224 GCF_000696425.1 Galeopterus variegatus | reverse complement strand
CAGTGTTCACTTCATTCAGGGTAAGCACAGAAGATCAAGAAAACAGCTAGCTGCCACTTCCCACCAAGGAAATCTCGAGCCCCCTTCCTTAATGTCAGTTGGGTTCATCCTGCCTTCAGCCCCAACCAGCCTAGATAACCAAATCGCACGCCTCCACGAGGGCCCGTAATAGTGCCGTCACTCTGGGTACTGAATTCTGAATGTGATAGCTATTCATCAAAAGG
>NW_007734344.1:93657-94627 GCF_000696425.1 Galeopterus variegatus | reverse complement strand
ATGAAGTTCCAGAGGCAGTGGGGTTGGTTAATGAAAATTGGAGAGCTTTGGATCTTCTACGACAAGGCTTGGGAAGCAATGAAGGTTGGAGTAGATGAGGGGAAGTTCATTAAGAGACTATGGCAGTGCTTCATGTGTGAATCAAGAACAGCATAAAAGAGCATGATGACTTGGTGAACAAGGAGGCAAAAGCACATGAGAGAAAGGTGGCTCTTGAGAAGGGTGGCTATTTGAGGAGGCAGCCCAACAGAGGAAGGGACATCACGACAGCTCCTTAAATTAGGGTGAGGATAGGACCATTCCCCTAAAAATAGGAGGGGGGCCAAGCATGAAAGTGGGCTTTCAGAGGGGGTGGGTGTATTCAATTTCAGTCATGTTAAATTTAAAAAGAAAGCGAGAAGACGTGGCAGCCAGACAGAAGATGAGGAGATAAGGCTTCTCGTGAATACATATGGGTAGACATAAAAACAGTGCCGCTACAGGAAGCTCGGAAGTGGAACTCAGCCAGAGGAAAGCTCCGCTTTTACATGTTTCTACCAACAATTACAATTTGTTGGACTCCAACTCCTTATTAATACATTTTAATAGTTCCTTTATATGAAAGTGAGAGAGCTTCGTGGAAGATTAAGAAATTTTCGCATGTGCTTCTTTTCTGAATAAATTGTTATGTGAAATAGTTTATTTGGGCAGATTATTAGGGCTTGAGTCTATGTCTTGCAAAGAGAGAAAAAGGTCTTTCTCTTAAAGTGGCTTCTCAACAGTAATAACTAAAGAGACAACAATTTCACAACCTTTTATCTGAACATTCTGTTGCACTGTTCAAATTATTAGAACGTATGTCTGAGTTCAATTTTAAAAGTGCACAAAATAAACTTTCTGCTCTCAGAAATGATGTAATATTATCTCTGCAGGAGAAAAGATTGGGAAGGTTTAGAACATTCTTTCAGCTTTTCAATTGAAGTCAAATGGA
>NW_007734344.1:84708-90846 GCF_000696425.1 Galeopterus variegatus | reverse complement strand
TTATCAGCTCCCCCAGTGGTGGACACCTCCACCTAAGACTGACTTGAAGTTTGACCCTTTCGTGCCTACATCTCCTGATTTCCATGGGGGTCAGAAAAATGAAACTTTGCCTTCAGAGATAAAGACATTGTAGAGAAGAGGGGTGGTTAGTATGTACACCCCTTAATTTCACATTGAAAGAGAAGAGTGGCCATTTGTCTCCTGTGTTATCTTCTGCAGTTAATCTAAAATAGGACAGGATAAAATACCCCTCAAACTTTATCATTTGCTCAAGATCTGCTTCTCCCCTGGCTCTTCCAGCCTCTGGGCTTCACCTTTTTGTCTCCCCCTCCTTCTTGCTCTGATTCTGCTATTTCTTTTTTTTTTTTTTTAGAATGTTTTAAATAAATATATTGTGTTAAGAACACTGGTTTGTTTATCTGTTTTGCTTTTTCTTTTTTTTTTTAATTTTTATTTTGTCAATATACAATGTATATGATTATTATGGCCCATCACTGACACCTCCCGCCCTCCTCCCTCTCTCCCCTCCCCCCCTGATTCTGCTATTTCTAAGATTAGATTAGCAAATTTGATCCCCTCACATGTATTCCTAGCCTCCACTTGGCAACTAGATTCTGGTTCCTCCTTATTTTCAACTCATTTGTTCAAAAACTGTTGCAGAAGATTTCTAGAAAAGATGGTGCTAGGATAATAAATGTTTTATCCTTTTTCCCAGATCTCCATTGACACAAACAATGAACATAAAAATTAACCTGCTCAAATATTTTTAATATTTGAAATTGCATCTATGTAAAACTATCTGGAAGATGTTCCTTTAAATTAATATACTTTCACATAGGAAAAAAGCTGGAATAAAATATAAAATAATAAAATAAAATTAAAAATGTCATGAGATCATGGGGGATTTTTATTTACTTTGTTTTGGCCTTAATTGCTTCAAAATATTAAATAATAAGCCTGAATCACTTCTGTAAGCAGACACAAAATAAATTTTATTTCTTTAAAAAGAAAACAAAAGAAGAAATAAAAGTAGAATATATAACATTGGCTAAATTTTACTACAAGCAGAGACTGTGATTTTTATTTTGTCTATTTTGAATCATAAATAGCAATACTAAGTACTTTGAAATATGCCCTAAGGCTAGTAAATAAGAAGTTGCATATAATTCTCACAGGAAAAGGACAGTGTACATTTTAATGATCTTGTGGTTAGGAAAAAATGTAGATATTTGAAATGTCTCATAATAGTTTGGTATTAAAATTTGAAATATAGTGTTAAGACACCACAAAACGTTTAAAGAGCGTGGCTATTAAGCTGGTTTTAATTTGCCACTTAATTATAAAGAATATAGAGATTGAATCTAGATTTCCTTTAAGTATCTTTATATAGCTATATCTCTTTTCAGCATTATTATTGTATCTCTTGAAGCATGCTTCATCAGTACTCTGGCAAAGGGAATTTTTTTTCAACTTTTTCTTTACCAAGGAACATTATGATTCAATAGTCTGTATGTAAGAAATTTACTCAGTTACCATGTTCCAATCTTAAGACATGTCATAATAGTTGCGTAGATTGATAGCAACCATGGAAGTGGTAGGGAAGAAGTCGTGGGCAGATAATTAGAAAACTTTATTGAAAGCCAGGCATAGAACAAGAAATACCATATGTTCTCACTTATTTGTGGGAGCTAATAAAAATAAATAAATATACAACAAATAAATGGGGGGGAAGAAGACACAACAGTCACAATTCCTTGGACATGTTAAGGCAAGTGAACAGATATGATGTTGGTGGTGGGGGGAGAGGGAAAAGGGAAGGTGGGAAAGGAGGAATTGGTAAAGGGACATGAAAATCAACTACATTGTATATTGATAAATTAAGAAAATAAAAATAATTAATTAATTAATAATTAATAATTAAAAGTAATAAATAATTGAATAAAGATGTAAAAAAAGAAAAAAAAACTTTATTGAGCTTAAGAAATTCTTAAAGTATCAATGCTGAATCTTCAAAACTCCTCCAGTACAGTATATGACAGCCTCACAGTGACTTATGAGTTTATGTAGTCTTAGATTTTCTTCAAATGCACATCTTCCTCCTGTTCTATGTAAATTCTTGAAACAGACCCATTTTTAGAGACTCTTTTCAATCAGATTTTTAAATTAGGCTTAGGAGTCCTATATACTTCTCTCCAAAGTTCTTTCTTCCATTCTTTTTTTCCCTTCCTACAAATTGAGTATCTACTACTTTCCTGGACACTGTTAGAAGCCAGATGTGCAAATGAAAGAACAGATAGACCTTGCTCTCAGTTTTTACAGTGTTCCTAGAAGCACAGAGAAGGTTAGAAAATTGTGTTTGAGACAGTCTATGGGGAAAAGCCTGGGTAAAGGGAGATTAGTTAAGAGATTAGTGCAATTTTCCTCCAAAGAGAGAATGAGGTCTTCAACTACATTTTTTCCAAGAGAGAAGATCAATAGGAAATAACTCTAATGGAACACGGAGTTGAGGGCAGGGACTTCTAGAATCAGGCTACTGCTCCCAAGTATGATACAACCTATGGATGGAGAAACAAACAAATGCCTTTACGCACTATAGCACAATGAATTATTGCATATTTTCAATCACCCCACTATTTAGAAATTGGATATGGAAGGCATGGGAATGCACTATAGCACAATGTGACAAACTCTATAACTGAGTTGATTTTTAATTAAAAAAAATCATAAAGGCTAGAACTCAAGGGGAACAATTAATTTGTCTTCAGACAGTGGCTAACATTTATTATGCTGAGTTTTAAGCTAAGCTCTTAACCTGCATTATCCAAGCTAATGTTCACAAACCCTAAGAATTAAGTATGATTATTTTTTCAATTTTACAAGTGAGAAAACTGAGACTTAGAGAAGTTAAGCAACAAAATAACACAGTGGTGAAATCAAGATTTACCCACAGTCTGACTGCAGAGTTTGGGCTCCTAACTACACTACCAGGGTTGTTCTACTTGACTGTATGTTTGATTCACCTGGGGACCTTTTAAAAAAGTCTTGCTACCTAGACCCCACTTCAGACAAAATAAATCAGAGTCTTTGAATGTGGGACCCAGAAATTGGTGATTTTCTTTTTGAAGTTGCATAGGTAATCCCATGTGGAACAAAGTTTGAAGACCGCTCAATTATTCTTAAAGAAGAGAGAAAGTGATGTTGAGTTGACAGTTGAGGGATTAATAAGAGTTTAGCATACGGGGAAGCAGAAAAGGGCACTCCAGTAAAAAGAGTAGCATGGGAAAAGGAATGAGATGTTAGGACAAAGGATATACAGCATGTCTAGACCTAAAGCTTTGTGGATGGAGAAGGCAAAAGCAAGACAGGAAAAACTGCTTGGAAAGAGATATTGAAAGGTTTTTAATTCCATGACAAGAATCTGTTATTTTATTCATCATGCAATAGAGAGCTTTTAAATGTTTTTAAGTATGGAAGTGAAATGGGATCTGAACTAAATTTTAGAAAAATAGCTCTCTGGGGGAGCAGATAGAATAAAGTTTAGTAAATCATTTATAGTTTATTGAAATAATATGAAGGATTCATATTGGCCACTGGCTTGTTTTGTTGCATCCTACTGGAAAGTGGTCATACGATTTGATATTTATAATTTAAATCAAAGTTAATTCTCTATGGTACTTTTATACCACAGCTGTTATCCCAAAGTACATGAACTTGAGAGATTTCAAATGAATTTAACAATCATTTAGGTATGAATAGAACTAGCCTTTGTCTGGTGTCAGGAGGTTTTCATACCACATGGAGTGAAGACAGAGAAAAAGGTAGCAGTAGGTGCAAAAACTCATATTTTTAAATTAGACTCAATTACTTTTATTCAATCAAGAAAACCCTACTTGAGCCATGGAAACAAATGACATTTCTAAAACCATGGTTTATCTTGTAAATCATGTCCTCTGCACTGAATTATTGCATATTTTCAATCACCCCACTATTTAGAAATTGGATATGGAAGGCATGGGANTCAGGCTACTGCTCCCAAGTATGATACAACCTATGGATGGAGAAACAAACAAATGCCTTTATGCACTATAGCACAATGTGACAAACTCTATAACTGAGTTGATTTTTAATTAAAAAAAATCATAAAGGCTAGAACTCAAGGGGAACAATTAATTTGTCTTCAGACAGTGGCTAACATTTATTATGCTGAGTTTTAAGCTAAGCTCTTAACCTGCATTATCCAAGCTAATGTTCACAAACCCTAAGAATTAAGTATGATTATTTTTTCAATTTTACAAGTGAGAAAACTGAGACTTAGAGAAGTTAAGCAACAAAATAACACAGTGGTGAAATCAAGATTTACCCACAGTCTGACTGCAGAGTTTGGGCTCCTAACTACACTACCAGGGTTGTTCTACTTGACTGTATGTTTGATTCACCTGGGGACCTTTTAAAAAAGTCTTGCTACCTAGACCCCACTTCAGACAAAATAAATCAGAGTCTTTGAATGTGGGACCCAGAAATTGGTGATTTTCTTTTTGAAGTTGCATAGGTAATCCCATGTGGAACAAAGTTTGAAGACCGCTCAATTATTCTTAAAGAAGAGAGAAAGTGATGTTGAGTTGACAGTTGAGGGATTAATAAGAGTTTAGCATACGGGGAAGCAGAAAAGGGCACTCCAGTAAAAAGAGTAGCATGGGAAAAGGAATGAGATGTTAGGACAAAGGATATACAGCATGTCTAGACCTAAAGCTTTGTGGATGGAGAAGGCAAAAGCAAGACAGGAAAAACTGCTTGGAAAGAGATATTGAAAGGTTTTTAATTCCATGACAAGAATCTGTTATTTTATTCATCATGCAATAGAGAGCTTTTAAATGTTTTTAAGTATGGAAGTGAAATGGGATCTGAACTAAATTTTAGAAAAATAGCTCTCTGGGGGAGCAGATAGAATAAAGTTTAGTAAATCATTTATAGTTTATTGAAATAATATGAAGGATTCATATTGGCCACTGGCTTGTTTTGTTGCATCCTACTGGAAAGTGGTCATACGATTTGATATTTATAATTTAAATCAAAGTTAATTCTCTATGGTACTTTTATACCACAGCTGTTATCCCAAAGTACATGAACTTGAGAGATTTCAAATGAATTTAACAATCATTTAGGTATGAATAGAACTAGCCTTTGTCTGGTGTCAGGAGGTTTTCATACCACATGGAGTGAAGACAGAGAAAAAGGTAGCAGTAGGTGCAAAAACTCATATTTTTAAATTAGACTCAATTACTTTTATTCAATCAAGAAAACCCTACTTGAGCCATGGAAACAAATGACATTTCTAAAACCATGGTTTATCTTGTAAATCATGTCCTCTGCACTGAATTATTGCATATTTTCAATCACCCCACTATTTAGAAATTGGATATGGAAGGCATGGGAATACCACAATGAACAACATGGGAACACCTTCCCTTCCCTTCCCTTTTCTGCAATCCTCCTAAAAAGCCAGGCTTCTTGCTTCTTTTAGAACTGGAGTCAGCTGAAGGGTTCCCTCAGGAATGACATATAGAATAGATGTCTTTAGGAGACCCACTTGCATGAGGTTCCATGAGAGAATTAAGACATAATTCCAGCCTAAATTATCCATTGCATGGAATAAATTACATAGATTCCTATGCATCTAGAATGGTACTAACTTGTACTATCCTTGGGAAAACTGAGAAAATAGTCATTCAAATCATTTTTGGTAGGGATTAATTCTCTGGTAGAACCCAAGTACTAAATCAGATGTACGGAAAAATCATGGGTTTTTCAAAGAAGAGGGAGCAAGAATGTCAAAGCTCCTTTTATCTCAAGGATAAACCATCCCAGATCCATATAATCATGAATTTGGAGCTTAGGAAAATGCATATATCAAGACTACTTTCCTTTTCTCAATTATTCTACATTTCTCAAAGCAGACTGGATTATAAAAGCCTAGGAATATGCTAATTAGTAATAAATGTATAATCTGTAACAAAATATCAGTCTATGGGAAGAGATGTTCTAAGAACAAGAAATTCAGGAATCATTCTAAATAACATGATCTGGGTCTTATATAAAACTTTAAGTAGGCATTTGAATAACTCTATATTTCTTGAAAAG
>NW_007734344.1:83357-84246 GCF_000696425.1 Galeopterus variegatus | reverse complement strand
AAGAATGAAGTTAGAGCCTTATCTCACACCATATACAAAATATCAACTCAAAATGGATTAAAGACTTAAGTATAAGACCTGAAACTATAAAACTACTAGAAGAAAATGGGGAAAAACTCCATGACATTGGACTGAGCAAAGATTGTTTTGAATCTGACCCTAAAAGTACAAGCAACAATAGTGAAAATAGACAAATAGAATTATATCAAATTAAGAAGCTTCTGCACAACAAAGGAGACAATCAACAGAGTGAAGAAACAACCTATAGAATGGGAAAAAATATTTGTAAACCATAATCTGGTAAAGGGGTAGTATTCAAAATATATAAGGAACTCAAATAACTCAATAGCAAGAAAACAAATAACCTGAATAAAAGTGGACAAATGACCTAAAAGACATTTCTCAAAAGAAGACACAAATGGCCAGAAGGTATACAAAAAAATGCTCAACATCAATAATCATCAGAGAAATACTAATTAAAACACAATGAGATATCACCTCATACCAGTTAGAATGCATATGATCAAAAAGACAAAAGATAACAAGTATTGGCAAGGACATAGAGAAGAGAACACCCGCACACTGTTGGTGGGAATGAAAATCAGTACAGCCATTATACAAAACCGTACAGAGGTTCCTCGCAAACTTAAAAATAGAGCTACCATGTGATCCAGCAATCCCAATGCTGTGCTTGTATCCAAAGGATACAAAATCAGTATATTGAAGAGATATCTGAACTTCCATGTTAATTGCAGCATTATTCACAATAGCCAAGATATGGAATCGACCTGTGTACATCAACAGATGAATGAGTAAAGAAAATGTGCTATACACACACAATGGAATACTATTCGGCCTTAAAAAAGGAAGGAAATCCTGTCATTTGCAA
>NW_007734344.1:78200-82345 GCF_000696425.1 Galeopterus variegatus | reverse complement strand
ATATACATACACACACAATGGAATACTATTCGGCCTTAAAAAAGGAAGGAAATCCTGTCATTTGCAACAACATGGACAAACCAGAAGGACATTATGTTAAGAGAAATAAGCCAAGCACAGAAAGACAAATACAAAGTAATTTCATTACATGGGGAATCTAAGAGTTGAGTTCAGAGAAGCAGAGACTATAATGGTGGTTAACAGGGCTTGGGTTAGGGGAGGGAGTTAGGGAGATGTTGGTCAAAGGATACAAAATTTCAATTAGATAGGAAGAATATGTTCAAGAGATCTATTGTACAATACAGTGACTATAGTTAATAACAATGTACTGTAATGGAATAGATTTTATGTATTCTTACCACAACAAATGATAAGAATAATAAGTAATGCATATGTTAATCAGCTCAATTTAGCCATTTCACAACGTATCCATATCTTAAAACATCATGTTGTACATGATAAATATACACAATTTTAATTTGTCAATTAAAAATTAATTGATTAAAAGGAAAATCTATTTGTTCTTTTGAGTCTATTAAAGAGGAAGATTTCTTGTCAGAAAAAATTTAATTCATTGCAGAGGGTACAAAAGTAAGGAATCTACAGAAGTCAAATGAAGAAGTAAAAGGAACCTTGGTAGGAAAGCAAGCAAAAAAGTGACATTTTTTTAAGTTTCTATGGAGAAATTGATCTCTTTTGATAGCTACACATGGCATGCAAGAGAAAAAAAAAAAAAAAAAAAAAAACCACACAGGTCTATTTAAGATAGGCAACCTCCCTCCCCCAACCAGGCCCCAAATAAAGCTGGGACATCTAACAGGTATGTGGTAAAGATAATGGTGAATGTAAAGTAAATCCACCTCGCAAAATGGCATTATTCAGAAAACAAGTTGTCTTGGCCCTGGTACTGGGTAGAGTACAAAAACGTATTATCCCTGAGAATTCATAACTACAACCTACCACTCATGCTACTGGTGTGGTCTGAAAAACCTCAGGCAATTTACTATAAAATAGTTGGCTATGCTCCGTGCAGCTGTCAACATAATTTTTTCTAAAGGAATGCACCTTCAATCTAGGCTTCAAGGAATTCCCCCAGATAAAGTTCAAGAGAACATGAGCTCACAGTCAGAAATCCCAAAACTCATAAGAACAGGAAGAACAATCACAGTGAAATATCAAAAGCAGTAGCCTGCAGAATCAGACCTACAAAGATTCCAGGCAATGGTTTACTGGACACAGAATATAAAATAACTATGTCTTACATGTTTAAAGAAATAAAAGGAAAGCTTTATAATGTGAGCAGAAAACCAAGAGATTTAGAAATAACCAAATAGATTAAGAACCAAATAATCCTTCTAGATATCAAAAATATCTTCTACCTAGAATGGAGAAAGTCAGCAGAAAAAGTAGCACCTACCTTAACAAGGAGAACATGCCAGATAGCCTACGAAAATGTTTGAGCCCCTCAAAGAGCTGAGGTCACAAGGTAATCTACTGAACTAAAGTCCAAAAATATGGCAATACCTCCAAGGAAAAATGAATCCCACAACTGCTTTGTCTTTTACAGAGGAGTAGAGATAAGAGGTAGTCACCACAGAAGTAGGCAAGAAGGAAACATCTGAGATTTTAATAAAATATTAAACAATGAGTTTGGGCTGATGAGACAGTCTAGAATGCTTGGGAGCCCCAGACACAAATGGAATCTTTTCCACTAGTGTCCACTGAGTATTTATTAAAAAGATTAGGGGTGGAAGAGAACAGTTGAAAGAGATTGTCTCCATGGTAAAGACAAGCAGAGCCCGCCTAAGTTTGAGGACAAGAGCAAACCTCCCATGCCCCAGACCCTGAATGAGTGAGAAGCCGATTCCTCTACTGCTGGGACTGGGTAGAAAAGTCTGCTTTGCTCACCTGAGCAGAGGCCCAACCTCTCAGTCTGACTTAAGGTTATTGTTCTTTTTAAGTTGTAAGAAATCTTCTTTGCTTTAAAATTGCTTTTGTCACTTTCACCAGATCCTCAAATATGGGAAAAAGCAAATAATAGCATCCAACAGTCCCAAGGCTGCTTTTTAGGTAAACATGTAGAATAATTCTATGAAACATTAAAATAGTTCATTGATTCTTGCAATCGAGTTCAATTACCTGATTATCTAGAATTCATTAGGCAAAACAGAGACTCTTTTTCTAAAGTAGGCATCAGCAGACCATAGAGAAGTGTGATGGAAACAGGCCATTTTGCCTAAAGGTAGAATAAGCTCTTAGTTATGTCACAATCATGGTCCTCCCCACTACTATCACCCCAAAAATACCTCCTCCAACTTTCAAAGACTGGAAAACTGGAACTAACACAGCCGGAGACCAAGCTCTTATAGACAGATGATAGGTAGAAAGATAGATGAGACAAAGGGAGAAATTGAAAACAAAATTCCTGTAGGAGAAATAACCATATTGAGGTGATTTTATTCATTGATCTGAGTGATCTAGCTGAGTAGGTTATAACTACAACTATATATGGAGGAAGATGGATAAGTGGGTGTCTGATAATTTAATTTTATAACCTAAAACATATGTCACAAATTAAATCAAAAAGGTTAACAGTGAAACGTGCAATTTTCATATGGGTTTTCTGTTCTGGTTCAGTAAAAACTAATAACCAATATATGCCTTCACTGACATCCACATTTCTTTTTTTTTTTTTTTTTGAATGAGGAAAAAAAAAAAACTACCTGCAATGACCGTGAGGTGTTTTTCTTTCAGAAACATAGTTGATTATACATAGATTGATTATACAGAGTTGAATATGAACAGAATACCTATGTACAATATGTGATGATCAAGTCAGTATAATTAGTATATTCATCGTTACAAAATATAATCATTCTTTCTGACTCTACCAATTTTTCACAAACTCTTCCTCCTGCTTAACCACCTCTAGTAACCACAGTTCCGTTCTCTTCTTTTGAAAGTTCAACATATTGTTGTAATTGTTGATCTTTCTTTTTTATTTGTTTATTTTTTTGGCTCCCAATTATGAGTGAGAATATGTGGTATTTCTCTTCCTGGGCCTGGTTTATTTTACTTGATATAATTTTCTCCAAGCTCATCCACGTTGCTGCAAATGGCAGAATTTCATTCTTTTTATGGTTGAGTAGTATGGCACTGTGTGTATATACCACATTTTCCTTATCTAGTCATCCATCAGTGGACATTTATGTTGGTTACTTTTCTTGGCTATTGTAAATAGAGCTGCAATAAACATGTGACACCCGCATTCTTTCAGTCACCTTAATTCCATTCAGCAAATATCTATGGAGCTACTTCTGTGTGCCAGGTACTCTTCTGGTGGTTTAAGATACATCATAACAGAACAAAGATCACTGTTCTCATGGAGTTCACACACCAGTGGAGAGAGACAGACAATAAACAGTAAATACGGTAATGAGTAAATGATTTTTGAGAACAAAGATCACACACCAGTGGAGAGAGACAGACAATAAACAGTAAATACGGTAATGAGTAAATGATTTTATATGTTAGAAGGTAAGTGCCATGGTCAAAAAAAGGGGTAAAAAGGAAATGCAGAGGGTTGAAGTAATAGTTATCAAACAGGATGGACAGGTTAGATGTCATCGAGAAGGCCACGTAGGAGCAAAGGCAGGAAGGAAGTTAGCCAAACAGGAGGAAGAGCAATCCTGCAGAGGGGAAATTTGGTATTTGGGATGTGTTTAAGGGATAGGAATGAGGACAAGGTGGCTGGAATGGAGTGAGCAAGAGAAAAAGTAATGGGAAAAGAAGTCATTTCCTTCTCTTTATTCATTTTCATTCCAACTACAAGCTATTAAATCCCACTGAAGGAAATCATATGAGTGAAGTGATGGACTCCACTTTGAAATCAATTACCCAACCTCAGCTTCTGTAATCCAGTCCTAGTTATGTTCTCCCTTCCCTAAATCATTTCCCACAGCAGAACTTTCAACTCTACTCTTATCAAAGAGGCAAACCTGCCCTCTCACCCTTCACTCTCCACAGATGCCCTTGATCAGAGAGGCGAAAGGACATTGTGTTGACTCCCATGCAATTCCGCTCCCCATTCCCGTCTGGCTCAAAGGGAGAATCTCTCCTCCTGCTCAAGGTCAGTCTCTGCATCT
>NW_007734344.1:73641-76990 GCF_000696425.1 Galeopterus variegatus | reverse complement strand
CCCAGCTCCCACTGGCTGCATTCATTCAAAGAAGAAAATCAAATTATGAGCATCTTCTACGTTGAAACTATAGATGATGAGCTACATGACATTTGCTGTATCTATCTTTTTGGATAATGAGATTTTGATTTTGTTGTTGTTTGTTTTGGTTTTGGTTTTTGGTTTCTAGTTCCTCATGAGGTAAGTGCTTAATTCCATTGAACCATTCATGTGAGCAAAAAAGAACTAATTGCCTTCTATATAAATTAAATTAATCTTAAACACAAATCATGGCAGAAAAGTTCATAGGGAGAAGCACTTGAATTGAGACTGGAGGAAAAAATAAAAGCTTGAAAGACAAAGAGTTTGGAGAGAATTTCAGACAGAGAGAGAGAAAGAGAGGGAGAAAATTCACATCGGAGAGCATAAAATGTTCAGAAAAAGCCTGGTGTTCAGGGTGTTATGAGAAGGGTAGTGAGAAACAAAACTAACAAGTAGGCAAGAGCCAGATTCTGTATCCACCAGGGAGCCATTGAAGAGTTTTGAGCAAGGGAG
The DNA here is from genome assembly GCF_000696425.1 of Galeopterus variegatus. Taxonomy (NCBI): domain Eukaryota; kingdom Metazoa; phylum Chordata; class Mammalia; order Dermoptera; family Cynocephalidae; genus Galeopterus; species Galeopterus variegatus. The sequence goes on along the minus strand of NW_007734344.1, from coordinate 76,456 downwards.
TGACCTGAGAAATATGGATGTTAGGAAGATCCGACTGTCTGTTGGTGGAAAGACTTAGCTTAAGTCTTTTAGTATATCCCCCACAGAATCTACTACAGTGCTTTCCAGAATGTGTGGAAGTCAGAAATAAATTGTATTAGATTGAAATAAATGACAGACACTTTGTGGAAAGCAACAAATGGCTGTGTTGTTTGCGAAGCACAATTCTGAGCTGTCTAATTTGAAAGGGGACATATCAGGCTGTTGCAAAGTTGAGACCAGCCTTGTAAGCCCCACTCTCCCCGTTTGAAGGCTGGTGGTTACCATGGTAACAGTTGCACGGGCAGGCTTATTTATAGCTGTACACTATCTTTAGTGAATTCCCCAACAGATGAGAGAAAAATTCAACTGTGAAGCCATCTAAGTGCATTGGAAGCACTTAGGAAGAGCAATAGAATTAAGTATACACCAGGGAATCTCAAAAACACTACAGAGAGCCCCATTTTAAACTGTTTTGTGAATAGTGTTTTGAGTGAATTGAAAAAATAAAGGGGCAGAAACTGCTAAAATCCAGGCTTTTCATGCTCTCTGCTAGCTCTGCCTCTACAATTTACAAGCATACATTCCAGGATATGCTTTGGAAATCAATCAATCAATCAATCAATCAATCAATCTTCTTTACCATCTATCATATGCAAGACACCTATAGATGCTGGGTTTTTCAATTCTTACAATAACAACATGAGATAGGTACTATTATTATCTCAATTTTTCACATTAAAAAATGTGAGATACGACAGGATTAAGAGTTTCCCAAAGCCACCTATTTGGTAAAGACCAGAGCAGGGCAAGAAACCAGGGAGTCTGATGACAGTGATCTATAGATAGATCTATGTATTGGTGCTATACTGACTTGTTTTAATATGTAAAACAAAAAAGTCTGGGGGCCAGGAATCACTGGGAGACCAAGAAGACATATTTATTTCGATTTACTTTAGTAAATAAAAATCTAAAAAGATTATTTGCTAATGGAGAACACTGATAATTCATGCTAGAAAACCAATTGTACCCAAACCTAAAGTTTCAAACAAAAGAAATCAGGAGAGTCCTATTCCAGTTTCAAAGAGTGATGGCAGGATTCCTTTATAAGGAAAGTTTCTCTATTTTGTGTCGAATTAAATACAAATTACAGAAAATTAAGTGTATGGGTGCACACATGCATGTGGGTTCACATATGCAAATTTTGAGAATGCATCCTTTAGGAACCACAAAGTAAAACTGTAGTACTATTTTAAATGGAATGGATATTGACAGATATTCAGTGTTTGGGGTTTTTTTGTTGTTTTTTTGTTTTTCTTTCATGTGACTTTGACAAGTCAGTGAAGCAAATATTTTTGATCCCTAGTTAATAGATGAAAAACTGAGGCTCAAACTGGATAAAACTTCCTGAAACACACATAGTTAGTGGGCAGCAGAACTGAACTTGAAACCTAAGCTCTTCTAATACTAAAGCCTTGAATTTCTTCCCCTATATCTTTCCATGTCATCTTGACTTAACGGGGACCCAAAATTGACTAGTTTCTAACAGAGGTTCTCCTCAAAGCCAAGGAAGCTGTCTTTGAACAACCACAGCTTATTGTAGGAGGATAACGGGTGGAAATTTACCTGAACAAGTTATAGTTCAATGCAAGAACCACACATTTTTTGAGTAACTGCATATTACAACAACATGACTGGGTGGAAACACACAACTTGTGGCAAATATCCTTCATTGACAGCAGTTTTGCATAAAAGTAATATGGTAAAGCTTTGGGATTTGTATTTGTTGTTAGTGACCATATAATATTTATTCATGCTTTTATTAGTTAAATATTTATTAACTACCTACAGTGCTCTTCTCAGTATGGTAGATTCTGCGGATGCAGTGGTAAATACAGCAAGCATATATTATAATGTTGAATGATAGTGAAGTGTAATTTTGGACTCACAGAAAATTCAGAATATTCATTCATTCAACAAACTTTATCTAATGCTAACCATGCACCAGACAGCGTGGGAGATCCTGAGGAGATAAAGGTAAATAATTTACATTGCTAGAAGTAACTTTAGAGATCAAAACCATATGACCGATTACTAAACTGAAAGAACAAAGACACTAAGCATTCATCCAAAGTCACACAGCAAAATTGAAGTTAAAACCAATGGTTAGTAACTGTGTCTTTGGCCCCTGTCCTTTTCCTAATGGCTCAAAACACTGTGAAGACTCTCACCAACTCTGGTAGTTCATAGTATGACTTAATTATTACCAGCTATCTTTTCTTCTAAATTAGGTGAGTTCACGACCAGCCCTACAAGAAATGCTCAAGGGAGTCCCACATGTGGAATCCAAAAGATTATAATCACCATCATGAATACACAAGAAAGAATAAAATCCACAGATAGAAGAGATATGCAAATATACAAGAAAGAATAAAACCCACAGATAGAACAGATATGCTAATGAAAAAGAGAAAGAAAATATATCTTACCACTACAGAAGACCAACAAACACCAAAGACAAATTATAAAAGGGAAAGAGGGAAAAAATATATCAAACAAACATAAAAAAATCAATAAAGTGCAAGGAGTAAGACAATACCTTTCAATAACAATCTTAAATGTAAATGGATTGAATTCCCCACTCAAAAGATGTACACTGACTGAATGGATTAAAAAATTAGAACCAGTTATATGCTGCCTACAAAAAACTCACTTCATCTGTAAAAATACACACTTACTAATAGTGAAGGTATGGAAAAATATATACCACACAAATGGAAACCAAAAATGAGTAGGA
>NW_007734344.1:70639-73032 GCF_000696425.1 Galeopterus variegatus | reverse complement strand
TATATATATATATATATATATATATAACACTACTAATAGGTCAAGTAAGTCTTTCACTTAAGCACTAATTCTTTGAGTCAGATTGTATTGTAAAGTTTTTTACATTGCTAAAGAAAATTAGAAGTGTGAGAAAAAAATTACATCAGATCTGCCATAACTCCCAAAACAAAGAATTATCTGACCTAAAATATCAATAATGCCAAGGTTGAGAAACCCTAATCTAACCTATCTTTTTTTAATGAAAAGAACTATAGAATATGGCATTATGAAATAAATATCATTCTTTCTGTCTGAAATAAAACAGAAACTCACCTAAGGAACTAAGAAATAATTTGATCTGACTCAGAAAAAAAGGGAGGGATGTTTATCTTCAAATACTGAAAACAAGGCGGAGAATCCTGTGAGTTCATCCCCAGTACTAGCTTGGATAAAATGTTTTATATCCAATTGCACCATGATTATATGCTTATAGTAGGCTTTCACAGGCCTTGACCTATACACCTTACTCATTTCTGAGTCTGTATACTAACCAAGTAATTCTCAGACCTCTGTTTAGTTTCATATGTAGATTATTTCAAGTAGAAAATGGTCCACTTGCTGGGTAGCAAAAAACCACAGGGTAGGTGGTCTTTTTGTCTTTCAAATACAAGGTAGTTCCATTTGGCTATCAATAAAATGACAGGTTTAAGTCCTCACCTAACAATAATAACATTGAATGCAAATGAACTAAATTCCTCAATCAAAAGATATAGACTGGCTAAATGGAGTTTTTTTTTAAAAAGATCCAACCATATGCTGCCTTCAAGAAACTCACTTCACCTGTAAAGACACACAAAAACTCTAAATAAAGAAATGGATAAACACATTCCATGCAAACAGAAACCAAAAGCAAAAGTAGCTATACTTATATCAGATAAAATAGACTTCAAGTCAAAAACTGTAAAAAGAGACAAAGAAGGTCATTATATAATGTTAAAGGGGTCAATTCAACAAGAGAATATAACAATCATAAACATGTATGCACCCAACTTTGGAGCATCAGGATATATAAAGCAAATATTAGATCTAAAGGGAAAAATAGACCCCAATAAAATAATATTAGGGGTATTCAATACCCCATTCTCAGCATTGGACAGATCATCTAGATAGAAACTCAACAAGGAACCATTAGATTTAAACTACACTGTAGACCTAATGGCCCTTACAGACATTTACATAACATTTTATCTAACAGCTTGAGAATCCACATTCTTCTTATCAGCTCATGGAACATTCTCCAGGATTGACCATACATTAGGCCACAAAACAAATCTCAACAAATTTTTAAAATTGAAATCATATCAAGTATTGTATTACTCCATTTGTTTTGCTTACAACAGAATACACAGAACTGAATGATTTATAAAGAAAAATGACACTTATTGCTTACAGTTTCTGAGGCTGGGAAGTCCAAAGTCCATCTGGTGGTAGTGACAGTGACCCAGGGGTCTCACATTGCAAGATGGTGGAAGCAGAGAAAGCCAGAGAGAGCAAAGGCAAACTCTCCTCTTCTTTTAAAGCCCTCAGAACCACACCACTGACCACCATTTTTAATCCATTCACTATAGCATGGTCCTGCAATCCAATTACCTCTTCAAGGCTCCACCTTTCAATTACCATAATAGGATTTCCCATCCTCTTAACAGTCACAGTTTCTAATACATAGAAGTTTCTAATATGTAAAACTTGGGGGACACAATTCAAGCTTCAGGGAGTTTGGGGGGGGACATAATTCAATATACTACAGTGACCATACTACCAAAAGCAATCTACAGATTTAATTCAACCCCTATCAAAATACCAATGACATTCTTCACAGAAATAGAAAAAAAACCAAAAACAAACAAACAAAAAAATCCTAAAATTCATATGGAACCACAAAGACCCCAAATAGCCAAAGAAGCAATCCTGAGCAAAAAGAACAAATCTGGAGGCATCACACTACCAATTTCAAAATATAGTATGAAACTATAGCAACCCAAACAGCATAGCATTGGTATAAAAACAAACACATAGACCAAAGGAACACAATAGAGAACCCAGAAATAAAGCCATGCATTTACAGCCAACTGATTTTCAATAAAGGCACCAAGAATATTCATTGGGGAAAGGGCAGTTTTTTAATAAATGGTGATGGGAAAACTTGATAGCCCTATGTGGAAGAATGAAACTAGATCCCTCTCTCTCACCATATACAAAAATCAATTCAAAATGAATTAAAGACTTAGACCCAAAACAGTGAAACTACTAGAAGAAAACAGAGGGAAAATACTTCAGGACTTCAAGCTAGGCAAAGACATCATGAGGAGGACCACAAAAGCACAAGCAACAAAAACAAAAATAGGCAAGTGGGA
>NW_007734344.1:57024-70451 GCF_000696425.1 Galeopterus variegatus | reverse complement strand
TGGGTATGTAAATTAGCATAATCATTATGGAAAACAGTCCAGAGTTTCCTTTAAAAAGTACAACGAGAACTACCATATGATCCAGCAATCCCACTACTGTGTATATATTCAAAAGAAAAGAAATCAGTATATTGAAGAGACATTCACAGCCCCGTGTTTACTGCAGCACTATTCACGATCGCCAAGATATGCAATCAACCCAAGTGTCCATCAACAGATGAATGGATAAAGAAAACGTGCTATATATGCACAATGGAATACTACTCAGCTATAAAAAGAATGAAATTCTGTCATTCGTGGTAACATGGATGAGCCTGGAGGACATTATAGTGGGTATGTAAATTAGCATAATCATTATGGAAAACAGTCCAGAGTTTCCTTTAAAAAGTACGAGAACTACCATATGATCCAGCAATCCCACTACTGTGTATATATTCAAAAGAAAAGAAATCAGTATATTGAAGAAACATTCACAGCCCCGTGTTTACTGCAGCACTATTCACGATCGCCAAGATATGCAATCAACCCAAGTGTCCATCAACAGATGAATGGATAAAGAAAACGTGGTATATATGCACAATGGAATACTACTCAGCTATAAAAAGAATGAAATTCTGTCATTCGTGGTAACATGGATGAGCCTGGAGGACATTATATTAAGTGAAATAAGCTGAGAACAGAAAGAAATGCCCCATATTCTCACTCGTATGAGGAAGCTAAGAAAGTTGTTCACATAGAAGTAAAGAGTAGAATGTTGGTTACCAGAGGCTGGAAAGAGTAAGGTGGAGGGAGAAACGTGAGAGACTGATTAATGAATGCAAAGTACAGCTAGATCGGAGGGGAAAGGTCTAGTAGTGTTCTATAGCACTGTAGGGTGACTACAACTAACAACAATTTATTGTACAGTCTCAGTTAGGTAGAAGAGAGGATTTTGAATGTTTCCAACATGAAGAAATGATAAATGTTAGAGATAATGGAAAAAAATCAGTGTTTGACAGAATTTCATTTTATTGTACAGTCTCAGTTAGGTAGAAGAGAGGATTTTGAATGTTTCCAACATGAAGAAATAATAAATGTTAGAGATAATGGAAAAAAATAGTGTTTGACAGAATTTCAGCATGAAGAAATGATAAATGTTAGAGATAATGGAAAAAAATCAGTGTTTGACAGAATTTCATGGGCTGAGGGAGGGAAGAAGGGAGAGATGAATAGGAGGAGTGCAGAGGAATTTTAGGGCTGCAAAACTAGGTTGTATGATACTGTAATGGTTAATATATGATATTATGCATTAGGCAGAACCTGTAGAACTGCACAATACCAAGAAGGAAACTTAGCATAAAATTAAGTTAATAATAAATATCAATATTGATTCATAATTAAAAACTAGGTTGTATGATACTGTAATGGTTAATATATGATATTATGCATTAGGCAGAACCTGCAGAACTGCACAATACCAAGAAAGAAACTTAGCATAAAATTAAGTTAATAATAAATATCAATATTGATTTGTAATTGTAACAAATGTATCACATTAATGTAACATGTCAGCAATAGGAGAAATTGTATATGTGGATGGGGAGAGGGTATGGAAACAATCTGTACTTTCTATTCAATTTCTCCGTAAAACTAAAACTTCTATAAAAATAAAGAAAATAAAAGTCCCATTTGGTCTTAAACAAAATGCAGGTAGACCTAAATTCTGGTCAGCGAGGTCCCAAGTATGTAGAATATATAGTTCAGAGACACAACTATAGAGTCTACAGCAGCTCTTACCTGCTTCCTATTGCAGCCACTACCTGCCAACTTCTCACCTCACTGTTTGTTTCCTATTCTAAATATCTAAATTAAAACATTGAAGACCTGGGACTTTGGTAATTTAGAAGATTTTTAATACTTTGTGAACTGAACCCCTTAGCAGTATCTGAAATTAGACATCAACACAAATATTTCTGGTGATGACAAAATATTCAATTGAAATAAAATATTAATTATGAAATTTACTCTGCCTCAAGGAGTCTTCTGACCCAAAACGACAAACACAAAGAGATTCAAGGCAAACAAACTGGCAAAGCTCAAAAACAGTTTTCAAAAATTTTCAGGAAGGAAAGAGGGAAGGATTGTAATACTATTATAAGACAAAATAAAATTCAAGCTCTGAAGGGGAAAAGATGGCATTTCATATTGATAAAAAAGATTCAAGCCATGTTGAATAGTTATGCCTTAAGTAACACAGCATGGAAAAAATAATAGCTAATATTTATTGAGGGTTTCCTACTTTCACTTTAACCTTCAAAAAACAGCCTAGTGAGGTATGTATTGTTAAAAAATGAGATCACAACTCAGTACCTGAAATAAAAAAGCCCAAAGCTGATTTTATTGCTGACTTAAGTAGGAAAGAGCTATGCTGGTCAGGCACAACCTCTCCAAGCTGCTGATACAAAGAAAAAACTATATATCCATAATAAAACTTTATGTGCCAAATAATGTTGCCTCAAAATATATTAAAAGGAAAATCTGTTCGAAATACATTGAGAAATTGACAAAAAGACACCACTGAAAGCTTTGTGCAGATCAAGCAAACAAAAAATAAGCAAAGATATAGAGGAGCTAAATATTACAATTATTAAGTGTTGGAGTGAGCAGGACTGAAGCCATGTTGCGTCCTAAAACTGCCTGGGCTGCAGGAAATGTTAAAAGATACAGGCTTTTTTCTCAGCATGTATTTCTCTGAGTTCCCTATTTTCCAATGGTTATCTGATATTTTGAACATTGGACAGGGCAAGATGACCTTATTTATATAAAGGTCAAGTTGTTTTCCAGTCAGCCTGGAACTGCAAACTTGCCATGAGTCCTGTACTGTCCAGACCCTGAGAAACCAATGAAGACTTCCATAAAGCTATGTTGATTCCACCCCAAATCAGGACCCTGAGATAACAGCAAGGATGGGAACAGAAACCAGATGGAGCCTTGACAAGACCTTGTACCTGGCTCCCTGTATGGAGCCCCCACAGCTTATGCCCCCCCCTGCTTTTCATTTCCCACTTTTCATTCTCTCAATCCCCTCTTTAAAAACCCCTCAGTAAATCTGAGTCTGCAAGATGACTTTAGCCTGGCCATGCTCCTTCAGGTTTACCAGAGAGACAGGTTTGCCTAACATCTCTCCTCAGGTCACTGGTATTCGTGAATTAAAGCTGACCTCCATTTTCACCAACATTTGACTTTTGAGTTGTCTGTTTTTGTCTGAGGCAGGCAGCTGGACTTGGGTTCAGTAACAAGATTTTGATAAGCCTAAGCCAGGAGCTGAATGCCCTGGGCCCTGTAACATAAGGTGTATCTAGTTGTCCTGAAACATGTTTTCTAGATCTCACATCTTCTTTATTATACAGTACTTTTTATCCCTTAGCAAGCCCAGAAATTCTCCAGATGAGTTCAGCTGACATTCGGTCCTATCTATGGATCTGGTGGCCAGAGGGTATGTCCTCATAAGAACTTAGAGGCCTCCCCTTTATCTTTAAGCCAGAGGTATCATCAGCATTTAACAGGGAGGAGTGGATCACTTCTGCAGGCCCAAAGAGTTCAATGGGATCTGAGGTTTCAAATTTATAGAGGGCAATGATCCAGATATCCCCATTCCAAATCTCAGAGTCCTACACCTTTCCAATCAATAGAGAAAGCTTGTCAGAATAGAGAAGTCACATTTCTCTGGACCTCTGCTACTCTTAAATTTTGGACCTGATTCTCAGATTTTTCTGCCCTTTTAGCTACAACAGATATCTTTTTATATACTGCCAAGGAGGCCCTCTGATTTTCTTATTCTGTCTTCTACTGGTGATCAGTCAACCCTCAGCCTTTCATTGTCTTCTCTTATGTATCGATATTACCCAGCAAGAGACATCCATTCCACAATTCTTATAATTTCTACTCTCTCTATAACTATCAAGTGCCCGAGATATTGCACCAGCCAATGCATTCCCTTCCAATATTATCCCATCCCAGTCACCCACCAGTGAAAATTTTAGCATTTGCAGAATTACTGCATGCCAGGGGCTATACATACTCTACCTACCTCTGGTGATGGGTCATCCAGCTCGAAAATTGCATTATAGAGCCAGCTCCCTAATACCATTTCTGGTACCAACTGTTATAGGTTTGGTTACCTGGAAACACACTCTGGAGTAGAGAATTCCATGAAGGAGTTTTCTTGGACAGTAATTTCATGAATGACTCCTGTGAAAACTGGACAAAAGGTGAAGTTGATCTGTGATGCATGATGCAGTTGCAACAGAGGCCTTGCTGATCCCGCCAGGAGCTCTGGAGAGAGGATAGCCCTCTGGAGTTGTCTCAGATTAAGGCAAGTGGCAGGCCTTGTAACTCTGACTGACGCTTTACTGTATGTGAGCTACCCCTGTGGAGGCATAGCTTTAGGAGAGGCGGCTCCCTTCGACTGAGGCAGCTCCTGGAGAGGAGCAGCTGTGAGCTCTCAGCACACAGCATTCCGGCAGCTGGGAGAATGCATTCTGGGATGATCTGGGCATTTGGTACTCTACAAACAGGAAATAAATCTTTTCCATGTAATATTATATTTCCTGTATATTTTACTCTATTAAACAAAAATTGATTTTAGTGTCCATAGCAGTATGACTTTCTTTTCACCATATTTTCTAGGATGTTCTGACTCACTGTAATTTGAAGCCAGCTAAATATTTGTTTTAAGTTGATATAGAATTGCTTAAGATTACTCTTAACACTTCCACCCCAATCATCTAGATTATAAAGTGTTATTTCCCCAGAATATTTTTAAACACATCATATAGACACAACTGGATATCCAAGTTATTTGGAGGTTTTCTCAAAAAATTAGGTAGTCTTGGGCCGGCCCTGTGGCACACTCGGGAGAGTGCAGCGCTTGGGAGCACAGCGGCGCTCCTGCCGCGGGTTTGGATCCTATATAAGGATGGCCGGTGCGCTCACTGGCTGAGCACGGTGTGGGTGACACCACGTCAAGGGTTGCGATCCCCTTACCAGTCACAAAAAGGACAAAAAAAAAATTAGGTAGTCTTAATTGACTCTTGATAGGTAACCACTTGTGGTTAAGAAATAAAAATCATTAATAATATATTTGAAATACCAACCATAGTCTTAGTATCTCTACAAAAAAGAATTTAATATAGCTGGGGATATGGCCAAAGGTTATACCTTAGTAACTTTATAATGGAAAGAGATGAGATTAGGGAACCTGTATTGTTCAAAAGAGCAAAAGATAATGATTTGTTCATTCATTTCTGTTTTTAATTTGGTAGAATTTCTATATTACTCACCACTTTTTTCTAGAAAGAAGGCTTACGTGTGATAGTTCAGCAAAATATCTTTGAAATTAAGATAATGTTCACTCTCTTTCAGTCACCCCTTACAGCAGTACTCATTTTTAAAGCAGCATTTCAGATATGCAGAAGTAGTTCCTAATAGACTAAAGACCAAATGACCTGATACCTGAAAAGAAGACAACTTTACTGAGGTCACCAGAGGAGAGAAAGGTGAGGTGGATTTAGCAAGAAATTTGTAAAGGGCCACAAAAAATGATACATTGCATAATATATATAGTAATTATCCTGATTTGAGTATCACATATTGCACAGAGGTATTGGTATTCAACACTGTACCCCACAGATATGTACAATCAATTATGTTTCAATAAAAGAAAAAAGGAAGACAAGTTTAACAGAAGATCTGGTTCTCTCCCCACCATTTTCTTTTATATCACATATTGCACAGAGGTATTGGTATTCAACACTGTACCCCACAGATATGTACAATCAACTATGTTTCAATAAAAGAAAAAAGGAAGACAAGTTTAACAGAAGATCTGGTTCTCTCCCCACCATTTTTTTTTTTATTTTATTTTTACAAAGAGAAAGTAACATACACCCTATTTGTGTTCAATGGTATAATGATGCTGGATGACATAAAAAAATCGTAACTCCTCAGCTCCTGTTCCGTTTGCCTTCTTTGTCCAATTAACAGGAATAAAATCAAAATGAGGGGCTGGCCCCTTAGCTCAATTGGTTAGAGTGTAGTGCTGATAACACCAAGGTCCAGAGTTTGATCCCTGTATTAGCCAGTCAGAAAAAAAAAAAAAAGAGTAAAGAAATCATAAGAAAACATCAGCTACATTGTATTTTCCTAAGTCTTCTGGCGTGGACACAATATATTCATGGATACTGAATTGGAGAACCAGCTAATGTCAATAATCTTTGATCAGTCACAGACGTGAAATGGATGCTAGGACATAGGACAAAGAACAAATATAATAACCTCAGTATTTAATGAAAAGTACCACAATACAAAACCGATCATTGTGGTCACCTACAAAATTACACAGAGTACAAGGTGCCAACCCCAGTTCACTAGGAAAAAGTGATCCTGACCTGTAAGTGGAATGGGTAGATTAGGGAAACGTGAGTCACAGTTTGTCTGCAGTTAAGCGCAGCATTTGATGCTTTATCTCTCATAATATCCTTGAGAATAAGACAGAGAAATATCAGTTGATGTCCAGCATAACTGGATGTATTACCTGCTACTTGAATTATTAAACTGTCAAAAAACACCTACAAACTCTCTTTAGAAGTAAGAGCAGAGGGCCGGCCCGTGGCTCACTCGGGAGAGTGCGGTGCTGATAACACCAAGTCCACGGGTTCAGATCCCTATATAGGGATGGCCGGTTTGCTCACTTGGGAGAGCGTGGTGCTGACAACACCAAGTCAAGGGTTAAGATCCCCTGACCGGTCATCTTAAAAAAAAAAAAAGAAGTAAGAGCAGAAAGATTTTTACTAAATATGGGTGCAATTCAGATTTTAAAAATAGCTGAGATGAGATTCCTGTTCAATACTCTCTGAGTAAGTCCATCCCTGTCCTGAGGACCTATGGCACCACTCCAATGGGGTCTCTATCATGTTTGTTCTACTAAAACTAATCCCTGACATTGGCTTTCAACACAGCTTGCTAATTGAGCTGTCCTTTCAGATTCTGCCTATGCTTCTCCAGAGAATTCCTAGTTCCCTGACTATAAAACTTCGTGATACAAACATTCTCTCCTTCCACTGTCCCTTCATTTCTTACCTGCTTTCCATTCCTCTCCTCTGAACTTTGAGCTGTCAGAGTCCCTAGATTCTGCCCCTGAACTCTGCCTTGGAATAGCTGAAAATAGTTAATACCCAAAGGCTGTTAATGAATTTCAAAGGCTGATGTCCACCGAGAAGGACAGTTCTAAAGTCATGCCACAAGGCATTAAAAAGAGTGGAAAGAATACAATGGAAGCAGAGAGGTAGCTGTGTTATTAGGACCCAAGGGCTGATGATGGAGCTGGAGGTAAAAAAAAAAAAAAAAAAAGGTGGAAAGGTTAGTGGCTGGGTCAGCCCATAAACAGAGAAGCTAGAAAGGAACCAAGACAGGAACCAGAAACACATTCCAGAACATTCCCCATATAAGGAATTGGGAACCCCCGAGCTTTGTTTTAAATAAGTATGCTGCCAGCATGAATCTGGCCCCTCACATCATGGGCACGAGGAGTGACAATTAGCTTTGTATCTCATGAATATTCATAATAAAAAAAGAATAAAACATTCCTATGTACATGTGTGATGATAGTCTAGGGTCAAGGTGGAAAAGATGCTGTTGCCTTGTTTCCTGAAAAAAAAAAATGATTCCACATTCTGGAAGGCACCTCTGCCTTATCAGCTCACTTATCACTTGGGACACCAAAATTTATACTCTAGCAACTTCACGTCACAATAGATCATAGGATAAATTTGAATGAACATTTAAAACAACAGAAAGGAATGCAATGGGAAGTCATTAAGGTAAGTTTTTTTAATAGGAATAAGGAGAGAATAGTTACAAAGACATTTTAAACAACATAAAATTCTATGGATGTGCTCTCTAAAACTCTATTTTGTATAATAAAAATTATATATTTCAGAAAAATAAGCGTTGTTTCATTTTATTACATTATTTTTATTATTTCAGCTAAATCATCATGCAATATGAACTTTCTTTTCTGGGGACCCATAGTTCTGGATTGTATTGATTTCTGAAATAGTATTCTATATTGAAAATCTCTCAAAGTTATATGATTGCCATTTTCAAGAAGCATGATACATAATAAAGTTGTAGTGGTTCCTACAGCACATCCAAATTCACATTTCAAGTATAATTAGCATAACATTTTGTGGATTTAGTTTGAAGAACGCTGCAAAATAATTTCTTGTTTTTTAGAGACTCAAGAAAATTAGACATTTAGTTCACCATCAGTTATCTTTGCTCATAGTTTATTATTAAGGTAAATCTTTCATTATATCTACCAATAATTTCTTTCTTGTTTGGAAAAAACAATTGTCTAACTTTCTTTTCATGAGCTCAATAGCTGAAAGTTCATGGGAATTAAATAAAATAAGTCAAATTTATTATCCAGTGACCATTGGTTTAATTGTATTTTATGTTGGCAAACATCTGGACTATTGTAGCAAAATCAAATTATTTTAAGATCATGAAAACAATAATAGAGAAAAATTAATTGGGATTTTGTTTACATATTCATTCAGAAGTCAACAAATATTTATTGAAATCTACTGAATATTCAGGCCTTGTATTACCAAAGCTAATTATTTGATTGTATTTTAAGTCATTAGTGTATAAAATTAATGATAATTTGCTTTGGCATTTGCTAATATATGAGAATTTGTAAAGGTATTCGAATTTCATATTTAGCATTTCTCAGCAGCAACCAAGATCAGTTATTTATTTCTTACAGTGGAAACTCTACCTGGGCATTAATTTTCTAGACTGGCAAAAGATACGATTTATAACAAAGTTATAAATAGTATTTGAATTGAGTCTCATTAATGTCACTGATGGGCACTGGCTAGGGTTTGGTCTTAAACTACACAACACAACACACACACACACACAACACGCACACACAGTAGTCACCATCTGTTTATTTGGTTGCTATCAGAAACTCATTTTTCATTTTAGCAACCACATTTTCCCCACACTCAGACTATGTGGTTTGGGTGGGGTGGCCTCTGTCTTCTCCTTCCAGAGGTTGGCACATGACAGAGAGTGATCAATCACAGTATCCATCCTTCTGGTCACAGATGATCAGGTGACCAAAGTCACAATCAGAGCCCTCCTTGTAACTTTTTCAGAAACTATTGGGAAAGAAGTGCTTTTCTTCTAGGATTATAAAGGCTAAGGACCATCTAAGATGATATGCTGAATACCAGCTTTGAGACAGTATGATGAGACCCTTCCTAAGAATGAATCCAACAGAGGAATGCAAATCCAGGAGGTGGAGAAAAAGAGAAAGATTCTTAATGACATCACTCTAACTTCACAATCCAGCCATGCCTTAAGATAGCTTCATCCCTTGAAAATCCCAGTTATATGAGCCAATAGATTCCAATTTATGTTTCTTTGTTTAAGGTGGTTTAAACTGAATTTCTGACATTTGTACCTGAAGGAGTCCAGCAAACATACATACATATCTATGGACTTATTATCTCCTTTTTGTGAAAAGTCTCTTTTTTTAGCAATATACATCATGTATGTATACACACACACACACACACACACACACAATGTGCTACAGAAGCCTAGTATCTGTCTTGCAGATAATGACAAAAAGATTCTGACAATATGGTTTTCACCTTCATGGCCAGCAGGATTTTGCTGAAACTCAGCAACATTTTATTTGACTGATGTGCAACATGTTCTGCCTGCTTGCAGAAACTTTCAAGCCATTGACACGAACGTGACAACACTACAAATTGTGCAACAGCCCTTCATCTGTGTAGGATTACTTCTGTCCGAGCTCTGAGACTCAGATAATCTACTCTCACATTTATCACAAAGTTGGATTCATACGAACGTGACAACACTACAAATTGTGCAACAGCCCTTCATCTGTGTAGGATTACTTCTGTCTGAGCTCTGAGACTCAGATAATCTACTCTCACATTTATCACAAAGTTAGATTCACGTGAATTACACAATCTCCAAAATGTCGGGCCCAAGATGATGTAAACGCCTGGAGGTCCTTATCCATGGGTCCACAGGCATCTGTTTTTGGCTGGAGCTTCATTTCTTACCACAGCCTTAATTATGTGTTTGCTAGATCCTTAGATGACAGCATATTGTCAGAGTCTGCTCAATTGTAGCAGAAACTCGTAATTGTTTTCAGCTGCAAACAAATGTAAGGCTGACTATAGACGTATGAGTCTTGTTTCTTTGATCAGCAGTTTTGGTTGGTCCCATCAAAATGCCATCCTTACACAGCATCTCAAGGTTGACTACATTCAGTATAATGTAAATGTTGGGTTATTTGTCATGTATGCTAGTTGCTAAATTTTCTTCCCTTCAAGATGGTAGAATTAGGACCACCAAGCTACCAAATTGGACCCATGTTAACCTTTGGATTTCAAGAGATTAGTGTATGGCTGAGTAACTGAGCCATAAGCACATTTGTTTAATCTCCACAATGTGCACTGACCACATATTCAAGAACTATAACACCGTCCTCTTCTAAATGGATATTTTTGAAAAAAATTACTTTATCTGTTGCTCTTTAGTATAAATTTAAACATATACCATTACCGATTTTGACAATACAAACCCCTTGGAACATCTTCCCAAACCCTCAGAATTTCTCAAACCACTTTTTTTAAAAGGCTATCAAAGAACATTGAGGAACTGCTTAACTTCCTTGGACTATTTAGCTACACCAAAAGGCCTCCTATTCTTCTTTGGGCCCATAAAAAACAACCAAAACCTTGTCCAAAATTGGGTATCAGATACGCAGGCATATACACAGTCATAAATGAAAAGATCTATGAGGAGAGGAGTCCAGAAAAAACTCAGACTAGACTCAGAACATGGAACCACAAAGAGTAAATCAACATGAAAGAAGAACAAATCTCACGTGTCACACCAGAAGTAGTAACAGGTCCTAGAGATCAGAAGGGGCAATGGAAGACAGAAGGGCAGGAAGGCGGGTGTGACCACTCCTGACCCCACTCCCATTAGTTTCCCCTAATCTGCCCCAACTCCAGAGTACCCAAGCCCTCTTGGAAGAGAAGGGCCGTGGTAGAAATAAAAGATATATATATTATTGTGGATCCAAATAACTCTGCTATAGGAATAACACTCTGAGCAGTTGCACACAATTAAAGAAAGTGAAGGAGTCATCCTCCTGGCTTGCAAGAGATGTGAGCAATGGAGAGATAGGGGCAACAGGTTTGGTGGAACTGTAGAGACTGGTAGTCAGCTAAAGAATGACAGAAATGATGACAGAAATCCATGGACAGCCCAGATTCACTTGTTTGGGGGAGGTGACAAGAGTTCTAACAACCCAAGGTGGCAAGGCAGTCTGAGGTAGGAGGTTTGGTGAGGGGCATGCAATGAGGTAAATAGTCCAGGAGCAGTAGCACAACAGTAGGCTTCCAGGTACAGTTTAGGAACCAACAAGACCAGTAGACACGGTAGCAAATGAGAGCAAAGAGCTCCAGCCAGAAGCTCGGACTACCTGTTAGAATATATAGAAGGAAAGTGAAACAGATGGGAGAGCCTAGGAGATAGTTGGTTTGCATGTGTAGGTAATCTTGGAGATTCTTAGAAATATTTAGGGAGAGACACCACTTTATATATAAGCAGATAAAGGGCAGGACTTAGAGCTATTGAGATCTGGAGATAGGTTTAAATGTGACCAAATATATACTCACCTGTTAATAAAGCTTAGATTATAGATATATACTGTGACTTTTCTCTAGGTAATAAATTATCAGTGCATTTTTTAAAATTTCATCTCTTATCTGAATTTTCTAAACTTTCTTCAATGAACATGTCACATTTGAGTATTAAAAAGAATAAAATCTATTTCAAGAATTAATACTGTTTTCTATATTTTAAATTGCAAAGATTGAAAAATAAAATCTAACAGTGTTCACAAATGGGTAGAAAAGTAGGCACTCATGCTGCTTGCAAAGTCATAGAGGATTGTGCTATGTCTGGAGGACAATTTGAAAAAAAAAAAAAAAAGCAAAATCCTTTAAAACTTTTAATATAACTTTATCCAGAAATTCTGCTTCTAGAAATTTACAGCATGTAGAAAATCATCCTGATTTTATAAAAACTGTGTATAGATAGATAAATGAGGTAGCCAGGTAGCAAATTATACCTGCAAATTATACCTATTTAACAAGAATTATGTATCGCTCTGCATATAATATTGTAATGAAATCTGCAACTGATATTTAGACTTAATTTTAAATTTAAATTGTTTCACTATTCCCCACTACTTCATTTTTTAATTCACATAAAGTAAAATTCACATTTTCAGGTAAATGATAATATACACCAAACTATTAATGATGACTATTACTCATAAAATCAAGGGTGATTTTCATTTAAAGTATTCTCTTCCATATACTTCAGCAATGAAAATTGTTACTTAACTAATCAGAAAAAAAAACAGTAAACATTATTTTAAATAAATTACAATGAAAAGTTAACACAGCAGTAAGTTTCTTATCTATTTTAATTCCTAATGTCAATTCAGTACTCAGGCAGCAATTTATTTTATAGTTTTCTCCATAATTTTCAGAATTTATTAATCAAATCTTCTTACTCCTATTTTCTAATCCACTAAAATATTCTTTTCTCTTTATTAATTTCTTCCTCCTGGTCTCCTTTGACTTATAGTTCTCTTCAGAACTGCTTGAATTGAAACCTTTGGTGTATTTATTTTTATTTTGTCTAATTCGACAATTTTACAAATTTTATGTGTGAACTCCAATTTTGAACCAGCTTCTTATTTCGAATTATTAACATTTTTTATTTCAGTATTATCCTTTTTACAAGAACTATGTATCACTCTGCATATGATATTGTAACCAAATCTGCAACTGACATTTAGACTTAATTTTTAACTTAAATTGTTTCATTATTCCCCACCACATTTTTAATTTACATACAGTAAAATTCACATCTTTAAGCATACAATTTTATGCATTTTGACAAATGTACACAGTTTCGTAACTATCATCACAATAAAAATACAGATCATTTTTATCAAAAAGTTTCTTTGCACTCCTTTGTAGTCAATTCCCTCTTCCACTCCCAGCACGTAGTTTGGAAGAGGTGATTGACAATTTCTGTCCCTATAGTTTTACTCTTCCAAGATGTCAAGTGGTTGCACGTATCAGTAGTTTATTCCTTTTATTGCTGAATAGTGCTCCATTGTATGGGTACGCAACTTTCGTTTATCCATTCACTAGTTGATGGACCTTTGGGTTGCTATATTTACACAGAGGTCTCTGTGTAGACATATGTTTTCAATTCTGCTGGTTAAATACCTAGCAGTGGGATTGCTG
>NW_007734344.1:49550-56852 GCF_000696425.1 Galeopterus variegatus | reverse complement strand
TTTTCAGGTTTTAAAGAGTATCTTTCAAACAGCAGAAGTTTTTAATTTTGGTAAAGTCCAACTTATCAATTTTTTCTTTTACGGCTTGTGCTTTGTATGTCCGATCTAAGAAATCTCTGCTTAACCCAAAGTCATAAAGGTTTTTCTCCTATAAGTTCCTCTAGAAGCTTTATCATTTCAGGTTTTACATTTAAACTTATGATCCATTCTGCATCCATTTTTAAATATAACGTGAGATGTGGGTCATTTCATTTTTTGCATATGGATACACACTTGTTCCAGTAGTATCTGTTGAAAAGATTATCCTTTCTTTATTGAATTACCTTGGCATCTTTGTCAAAAATCAGTTAGCCATATTTGTTAGATCTATTTCTTGACTCTCTATTCAGTTCTATTGATTTATATGACGGTCCTTTCACCAATACCACCCTGTCTAGATTACTATAGTTTTATAGTAAATTTTGAGTCATTCTCCAATCCTGTTCTTTATTTAGAAAATGGTCTGGCGATTCTAAGTCCTTCATATTTCCATAACACTTTAGAATCAGCATGTTGATTTCAACAAAAAGACTTTTGGGATATTGATGGATATTGCATTGAATCTATAGATGTATTTGAGGAGAATTGACATTTTTACGATACTGATTCTTCCAATCTGTGAGCACAATCTCTCTAGATTTGTTCAGGTCTTTAATTTCTCTCACCACTGTTTCTTTTTTCCCCCAACATTCAAGATTATGCATATTTTGTTAGAATTATTCCTGTGTGGTTTATATTTTGTGATGATATTGTATATGGCACTTTTACTTTAATTTTCAATTTTTTATTGCTAGTATATAGAAAAACAGCTTATATTTATATGTTAACCTCGTAACCTGCAACCTTGCTAAACTAATGTGGTTAATAGTTATAGTGGCACACTTTCAAATTTCGGGGTGATTCTCTACATTGACAATCAGGTTGCCAATTAAACGCAGTATTACATTCTTCTTTCCAATCTGCATGCCTTTTATTTCTTTGTCTTGCCTAATTAATCTGACTATAACCCAGAATACAATACTGAATAGGGGTGATAATAAAGTACAACCTTTATTAACTTTCATTCTTAAAGGCAATGAATTCAGTCTTTCATCATTAAGTATATTTGCTGTAGATTTCCTATTGATGTCCTTTACCAGGAAGAATTTCCCTTCACGTTCTAGTTTGGTGAGAGTTTTTATCAAGAATGGAGTTGAATTGGTCAAATCATTTTTCTTCATCTATTGTAATAATTGCATGGTTTTTCTATCTTGATCTGTTGATATGGTATGTTGCATTGATTTTGAATGTTAAACCGACTTTACATTCCTGGCATAAATACCACTTGGTTATTACTACTCCTTTTAAACCACAATTACGATGTTTTGTTCTCTATTTTTGTTTTATTTCTCACTTTAGCATTTCAGCAAATACTTTTTAGGTCCACTCTGTTTTAGGCATTGGTCCAGGTACTGAGAAGGGAGGAATGAATAAGACCATGAAAATCCCCCACCCTTCTGGAGCTCCTATTTCAGGAGTTAGGAGTGACCAGACAATAAAAAGTAAATAAATAATTTAAAATAATGTAATAGAGTATCAGATAATAAGCTTTCAGGTGTAAGTAACAAAAAATCCCAAATCTTGTTAGCTTAAACAAGGTACTACTCATTATTTCATAAAACTCCAAGTTCAGAAATAAGACATTCTCGAAGCATGCTTTAATCATTGGCTCAATAATGTCCTCAAAACCTCAAATACCTTACCTCATTCCACGCTGTTTTCTCCAATGTTGTCTTTATCTAAGATTGCTCTTCCATTGATGTCATTATTAAGCAGCGAGTGAACTTATATTTGTGGGTTTTCTTCTTCAGTTTGGGGATACTGGAACAATAAAGTCACCTCCCAGACCCCCGTACAGCCACATTTCTGTATGCGAATTAGGTTCTGACCATTAGAATCGCTTGCTTGATACTTGGCAGGCAGGAGCAAGGCAGAGTCTGTTTTCCTATACCTTATTCAGCTGTTTCTGCCAGCAAGCATGGTCATGGAAATGTGAGTTTTCTCTGCAACAGTGTCCATTCCCCAGTTCCCTGGTTGGTGAGTAGTCGTGGGGGTGGTTGAAGTGGCAGGACCAGCTTCATGCTTTCAGTTGCTAGTTCATGTATCAAAGCTAAACTGTCCATGTTCTAGGTACCTGTGTTTCCAAAGACAGTTGCAGTGAGCGGTGGCAGCAGGAGGGTTGGTGAGTAGTCGTGGGGGTGGTTGAAGTGGCAGGACCAGCTTCATGCTTTCAGTTGCTCGTTCATGTATCAAAGCTAAACTGTCCATGTTCTAGGTACCTGTGTTTCCAAAGACAGTTGCAGTGAGCGGTGGCAGCAGGAGGTTCTTAATTCTGCCATCGCTCCAATAGTGCTCTCAAAGGTAATAGCTCTCCTTGTGGGTCGGTTCTATATTTTTCTAAGAGTCATTCCTGAAAGTCCAGCCTAGAACCTTCTCCCTTGGTTCTACCAACAATCTTAAAAGTGATAATTCCCTATATTAAAATCCTTTCTGCCCACAATATGATGGTATTTCAAAAATATCATGGAAAAGGAAATTAAAAGATAATACAGATATTTACATGAAGTTTTTGAAGACCCCTTGTACTTACTGTGGTTACCTTCACTGAAACCTGACTGATATAAAATCTAGATATTGCCAGATGCCTAAGTGACAAGAAGTAAGCTAACAGCCACACTAGAGATGCATTCACCCTCCTCATAGGAATTATAGGTGGGAAATCCTTTGTAAGGGGGGAGAGTGAATCATCCAAGAACCCATGAAGATGTCTGTGAGAGTAAAAGTCAATTTTAGATACATACTGACCCTACAGAGTTCTGATGCTAGATCACCAGGAAATGCCAGTTAGTAAGGACTTTATTTCTCCCCTTACTTCAGCTCCCTGCTTGTGATCCAATCTTTAGGGCTCAGAAACTAAGGTTAGCAAAATAGAAAAGTAGTAAATGTGCTATGCAGGGAAAGGGAGAAAACCAGCATATTTCTCTCATCCTCAACTGCAGTTTCACTGCTAAAGAGATCCAGCTAAGAGAAGGGGAGAAGTCTCAACTTTAAACCAAGATCGACGTTTTAAGTATTACAATGGATTTGATATTTTAATTAATAAACTGTTTTTTATGTCTTGAACTGACCTTAGAATTATGCATTACCTAAGAAAACTAGAAAAGTGATATGTCCTGTTAGAATGTTCATCCAGTGAGAGGAAGAGGACTAGCCTAATATATTAAAAATAAAGATACACTGAGACTCTAAAATAAAGTTGCTTTATTATTACATGTCACACATTTGCTTGTTCAGTGTCATGTTACACTGTCTTCATATTTCATGGGTAGTTACCCTATTAGCAAGACCTACATAGGATGCCCTTAAACAATCTGATATCTTTTCCCATAATCACTACTTCTTCCTACATTTGTTTTGAAATTCCCCCAACCTTATAGATACTGCTTATTTCAAAAACTGCTTTTAATATCCAGGTCATCGGTTTTCTTTTCTGCATATCCTTTCCCCAATTTGATGAAGTATCAATGAGTACCAGTTACATGGCTCTTCAACCGTGGAATTTAGGAGAATGATGTTGCTGGATTCTGTGATAAAATAATAATATATTCTGTCATCACGATCAATTGTCACCTTCCATTGTAAGGTTAGTGTCAATAATCTCTTCTCATAATATTGTTGTGTGGGTTAAGTTGAATAATACTTGAAAAAGTACCTCACAGAGATGAAGGCACAAAGAAGTCACTTAATGAAAGTCGGTTGATTCTGAATCTACACCTTATTCTGTGCAGCTCTATCTCAAAATCCCAGGCTATAAATGTCAAAGTTTCTTAGGCTCCAATAGGATAAAGTACAATCTTACCATTGGGTTTCAAAACTCATTTGGGTTAACTGGACTTTATATAGCAAAGAGAAAGAATGGAGGCTTAAAGGGAGATACATTTTGGAAGAAAATTAAACCAGATTGCTAATCGATAATAATCATTTCCCACGAAAGAAACTTAGCTTTGACTGAAAATGAACAACTTATAGTTAATGGCAGGATCTATCACTGTATTAACATAACTTCAGTGAAATGCCATTAACTTTCTCTGCCTCACTTCCTTTGTCTTTAAAATGGTGGTTATCGTTATAGTTGATGACTTTTATGACTGTCAAATTAAAAGTTATGCTTCCAGTGGGAAAGACGGATTTGTGGATTTTAATAACACAGCCCCACCCCCACCCCATGCAGCATGGCAGCAACAGGAAGTCCCTAAGCCTTGAGCACTGGTATGAATGTGTACTCATGGAATGGAGGTTATATTTATGACTTTATAAAATATAATAATGTCCCTTGTGTGCCATATTGTCCCCAAATGTTTTTCTTTCACAGTTGGTGAGAGGAAAATCATTCTTATAACTTTGGGAACAACCTTCAAAACTAATTTCAATAGGAGCAGGGAGGATTGCAGAAATAATGATGAGCATCTAGGGAGTGCTTTAGAAAATCAGGTCTGAGGTTTCACAGTTCTGGACATCAAGAGAAGTCCCAGGTACGACAAGATGATCTGTGCAAAGAGACTTCATTCATGTGAAGCAGAATGTGCCTAAAGCCCCCAAGAAAGTTATTGTCCTTAATGCCTGGTTTCAAAGCAAGAAACGCAACTAATGAAATTGACCTTCAGTCTGATAAGCACACTGGCTTAAAGATAGTTTGTCTTCCTAATTCTACTTTTGTTTGGGGTTTCCCTCATGTGTTATTCAATATGTTGGATCCTATGTCCAGAAAAGCAGAAATTCATTTGAATTCAGGGTGCACTGACATTTGCAACGCTTTCTACTAGAGGCTGGAAACTCAGAACTGAGAATACATGGCTGCTGCTCTCAGGTGGCTTATGTGGTGATGTTTGCTGAAGTACCCTTCAGAAATCCTGGCATGCTGGAGGAGGTGATTAGGAGTCATATTTTCATGGATTCTCACCAGAACTGAGAATACATGGCTGCTGCTCTCAGGTGGCTTATGTGGTGATGTTTGCTGAAGTACACTTCAGAAATCCTGGCATGCTGGAGGAGGTGATTAGTAGTCATATTTTCATGAATTCTCACTGGGCCTCCTGAAAAGGCAGCGGAGGAAGCCCCCTATGTGAGGATGGTCGTCAAGACGCTGAAACGGAGACTCCCAGAGAGAAGCTGGAGAGGACATTCCTGGTGCTCTTCCCAGATCCTCACGATCCCTTGTCCTCTATTTGTCCCTTCCCCAGCTTTGGTGTGCTTTTCCTCCCATCGTCCCCCTCTGATGCTCATTTGGAGGGCTGTCCTGGGGCTGCTGGAGTCACTTTGCCTAAGCACACAGAAAACCAGAAGTGCCTGGGAGTTTATATTTCCAAAGGATGTGACTAAAGGTACAGAAGTATGAAAGCTCAGCTCCCTCCGTTTGGGGCAGGACAGCATTGAAACATAATCTACACTCCAAAGCTCCCCTGCAGGATCAAGCTCACGTGCCCTTCTGTGGGACTTCCTGAAACTGCACAACTTATGTGGCTTTGTCCTCTTCCCTGTTCCCCCACTGCCTTACTAGTTTCTCCTGGGAACACGTCCTTAATCAACCACTTCCACACAAATTCTCATCTCAGGGTCTTATTGACAGAGATCAAAATAGGCTATGCCCAGGCCCTTAGCAACTGCCATGGATAAGAAAGAAGCAAATCAAAAATAGAAGAGAATGTAAGGCTACACCAATGTTCATAGCAGCATTAGTCACGATAGCTGAAACGTGGAAGGAACTCTTGTCCACTGACAAATGGCTAAGCAAAATGTGGTATATACATACAATAGAATATTTTTCAGCCTTAAAAAGGAAGGAAATTCTGACATATACCCCAACATGGATGAAATCTGAGGACATTATGCTAAGTGAAATAAGCCAGTTACAAGAGGACAAATACTGCATATTTCTACTTATATGAGGTACCAAGAGTAGTCAAATTCATAGAGACAAAGTAGAAGAGTGGTTGGTAAGAGTCGGGGGAGGAGAGAGTGGAGAGTTAGTGTTTAATGGGTACAGAGTTTCAGTTTTACAAGATAAAAAGAGTTAAGGAGATGGATGGTGGTTGTTAGACAATTATGTTTTAGCCGATGTCTAAGACGGCAGCGGGTGGGTGGGAGGAACACCCAAAATGACTGCGGAGAGTTTGAGGTCCCTAGAACAGCACATTTTCCTAGAATCACAAAAAAAACCCTCCCCCTTCTTCACCACCACATCCCCTTCCTGCGCACGTGAGTTTCTCCACCTATAGAAAAACCCCAACTCAGCTTAAACCCCGCTCGCTTCCCTCCCCTTCCTTCTTAGCCAATAGAAACAGTCCAGCTCAGCCTAACTGGATATAAAAGGCCCACCCTGACTCTCGCTGCTGCTGCTGCTGCTCCCACTCTCCAGAGGGCAGCCCACTTGCTCATTTCGCATGCCTAATATATTTTGGTTGAGTCCCTGTCTCCTGGTGTGTTTCTTTTGTGCTCAGGCCAGATTATTTTCCTTTCAGTGGTGACCACTGCACAACAGTCTGAATGTATTTAATACCACTGAACTGTGCACTCAAAAAGAGTCCTTAGCCAATAGGAACAGTCCAGCTCAGCCTAACTGGATATAAAAGGCCCACCCCGACTCTCGCTGCTGCTGCTGCTGCTCCCACTCTCCAGAGGGCAGACTGCTTGCTCATTTCGCATGCCTAATATACTTTGGTTGAGTCCCTGTCTCCTGGTGTGTTTCTTTTGTGCTCGGGCCAGGTTATTTTCCTTTCAGTGGTGACCATTGCACAACAGTCTGAATGTATTTAATACCACTGAACTGTGCACTCAAAAAGAGTTAAGGTGGTAAATTTGGGGTTATCTGTATTTTGCCACAATAAAAAATTTGAAAAAATTTTTTAAAAAGTATAAGGATCTGGGGGTCATTTGTGGGACATGGTACTGTAGGACAGGACTACTGGAAGTAAGATACTGTGAGATACCTATAGAATATCTCCCATTGCTGGCTCAGGGAAGCAGGTTTTTAATTCCAGACATCCAGAGCAAGCTAAAAAAGGCTGAGAGAGTCTAACAGCCCTCCTTAAAATCAACAAGCTTCCTAAAAGTGGCTAGGTTAATATTAGAGCAAGAGAAGCAGGATATCAAGATTGCCAAGAGGTGAAGTGGAGATCAGATACCAGGAGCTACAAGGCAAAACTTAAAAAATAGTGCTATAGGGCC